>NW_009647743.1:483463-520049 GCF_000708025.1 Charadrius vociferus
TCTTTCCCTCCAACATACTCAGCAGAAGTAACTTGTCTCCTATAACAGTAACTAAATCTTTCTCATTGTAATTTTGGAAGCATGGAACACTGTGGAATTTAACGTGCTAAGTAACATTTTCAGTTATCATTATTACTTAATAACATATATCTTCAGAAAATGAAAAAAATAAAGTCTAAGCCAAGTTCCTCAAAAATCTCCTGGCTGTCACTGAACTACTTTCCATTCAGTCTTTGAATTGAGCCAAATGTCTAAGCGTGGCTCTGAAAGAAAGACAACAGGGTGTCGTGCTTCATTCATATGAGGGTATTTTAAGTTCCCGTGTATGAGCAGGTGTGTCTGTGTGCAGTCAGCATCAAGTATAGCCAAAAAATGGTACTGTCAAACTCTTTTAACATTCATGATTGATTTTTCCCTAGCTTTTCAATGTGAAAACATCTCTCCTTTTCTGTGGGCAGGAAGACAAAACCAATTCTGATTTAACACAGCTTCAGCTGATATCACTTAAGATTATTTGAATGTGCACCTATCCCATTTCAGGTCAGAATGTGAGCCACTCATTTTTCCGTATGAGAAACCAGGAGAAAAATCAAACCTCACCATAGCTATTTACACAGACAAATACCATCGGGTCACTTTTATTCCATGATGTTAAGGTGGAGATCTTAAAAATTGCAAAGAAATTATATTTTAAAAATATCTTCTAAGATTCTTTGCTTCAAAACTTTTGTTTTCTCATTGCTCCTACCCAGGCAGGAAAGTGAGGTGATTCATCTACGATTCCCATTTCTTTTTACTGGCTTTTTCTTCTTTATTGCAAAGTAGAAAAGCTGTATTTTGGTGTACTAATTAATTCTATGGAGGACATAAGGAAAAAAAAAAAAAAAGCTGCTTGTCTATCTTTTCATGTTTTGCCCATAGATCATACTATATGTTGTGGTTTCTTCTCTTTTTTTTTACGTATATAGATATATCTATTTATGGTCATCAAAGAAGAAAAGGGGTAAACTATGGTAGAGATGAATTCATCCTGAATGATTTCATTTATTCAGTGGAGCACTCACTCTAGCTGAAAGCTCTCAACTGTAGTAAAAACTGGTATTTTATTTCTGTATAACAATTATCCCACCACACACTTTAATCCAGTACACGAATAAGACAACCTATTGTGAATGAATGGATGATACAATAATGAGAAAAAGCACTAAAAAATAATCCTTTAGAAAGATCAACATATTTTTTATATTGTGTACGTATAAAAAAGACAGATTAGAGCAATTCCTGAGATGAATCCGCTCTGGCATTACAAGAACAGTGGCAGCACCAAAGCTCTGCTGTGTGGAACTTCTCTTTGTAATCTCATCATTTTTTTTCTACGGCAAGAAGATTTGAAAGAAGCTTTAAAACCTGTTGGGTCTTCCTAGAGGGACACTATTATTTCTATAGATGGTTAAATCAGAGGGAGACATTTTGGAAATAATAAACCTGGTGTGAATTTCCCGTTGGTTCTTAGTTCTTTTTTCCACTGAGAAGCAAAAGAAGAAAGTAAATGTGCAAATTTCGGCTGCCCTTGAACCACTGTCTTTTGTAGATGGCGCTTACAAATTATGCAAGTATGAAAATTTTATCCTTGAGGTGATGTAGATAAGGATAAAAAGGAAGAAGAGGGGGGAAAAAGGAACATAAAAAATGATGCAACGTAATAGTAAAATTCAAAACAAACGTAACTTATTATGTTGGAAGATATGATTAAGGGGAAATTGAACATATTTCTCCCCCCTCATCTTTCCGTAAGGTAAGAACAGACAGGGGGAACATCAAATGGGACACAACTGGATTCCACCACAGATATTCGTGATGCACGTGCGTTTTCGCTGGGGGAATTCAAACAGCTTTACTGAAGTGACTGTTGTTGCCACTATTTGACATATAGAGAAGCGGAGGAACACAAGGACAAAGTTCACAGGGCGGGCACTTAAAGTGATTGTTATGTGTGAAATGACTTAAAGAGAGGGCAGCTCAGACTTGCTCCTTTGGGACTGGCATGGAGAATGATTTTAGGTTTTTACTTCTCTCTCAATATTATTTCAGTTTAAGATGCTCACACCAACCTGTTCCTTACTCCTGTATCATGACACGTTCTTGACTAATGGTCACCAACTAAAAGGCATTTTGAAAATATTTTTTGCATCTCAAGTTCAGTAATAAACATTGTGTAATATCATCTTTGCAATTCTGATTGACATCTGATAATCATACCACTCCCTCAACTACACAAAACTGAACTATTTTTTCTTTACACATTTTTATGATCCTCGTAATCACTGTGCATTAGAAAAGTAAATAAAATATTTCAATAAAATGAGATTATTAATTGATCTACAAATTATTTGGGCTGTTCTGCTGTCTGGCACCTGCTAATACGGGAAGATAATGAAAGCCTGAATTGTCTGTACTTATTCATTCCTGTGAAAACTCCTCAGGTAAACAAATCCCATTGGCCAATATCAGTTTGTGAACACATTAATCAATCTGTCTCTCAGGAGCTCTCCAGACACACCTTCTATCACTTTCCCATCATTTACGTTTCTTCATACTTGCACTATAGACAGGTCTGTGCTTACATACTGTTGTGAGGTCGGTCAGACCAGTCTCAATACCCCCACCTTACACCTGAAGACAGGTTACAGTCTACAACTGGGAGAGCCTTTTATGGTGTGCAAAGAACACCGCCAGTGCAAAGGCACAAAAATAACATTTACAGCACATAGATATAGTGCAGTCAATTCTCTCTGCATAGCGCACGTAACTGGGAGCATCAAGATCTGAGAATACTATGAGGTCATGCAGGCAGCGATGCAAGTGCCAGCACTCCTAGAAAGGGCTGGGTAGATGTCCTGGTTTCAGCCAGGAAAGATTTAATTTACTTTCTAGCAATTGCTGTGAAAGGAATGTCAATAATACCTATTGGTTTTAGTTGTTGCTAAGTGATGTTTACACTATTCGAGGACTTTTTTCAGCTTCCCATGGAAGCCTAGACAGAACGATGGAATGGCCTATGGAATATTCTTTACCATAGACTGGGGGGTGGGAATCTGCAATCACTGCAACGGTGCAGTGAGAGTGACCCGTGTCATTATTATTATTGCTATTATTATTGCAATTTTTCCTCTTCTGGTGTTGTTTCTGCTCAACTGTCTTTACCTCAACCTGTGAGGCTTTTTCCCTTTCACCCTTTTTTTCCCCCCTTTTCCCCCCACCCTTCTCAGGGGGCCAAGTGAGGGTGTGAGCGAGCGGCTGCATGATTCCAGTTGCCAGCTGGAGTTAAACCACGACAGCAGAGTCAAAAAATACTTCTAATGCCTATGCAAACACTGTGAAGTAGTACATTGCCGAGGTCCAACACATGTAAATCCTCCTTTAGTAAGGGAGTAGCTTCGCTAAGGCAGCAGGACTTCTCAGCTCCTCCAGCCTCTCCCGAGCTCCGCAGTGAGCAGCACAGCCGACAGCAGAAAGCTGAGATGACAGTTGCCCTTTTAGAGCTGAGAAGTTTAGAGAATGGCAGGTGCCAGCCAGGTGTCTCACTCGAGATTGCTGTGGTGTAACACCACGCGTGACAGAATTGCAAAAAAGAGGAAAACTGAGCTAAGCAGCAGATATTGCTATCTCTGGTCTAATTGCATTTTACCCTTACATGCTTGGATTTTTTTAAAGTACGTTCTAATTTTAGTCTGATGAAGGGCGTTGGCTTGGTTTGGCTTGCACATTGTTCTGCTCTTTAAAACCTCGCACTTATTTGTTGTTTGCAGCCCGCAGATCTGGCCACATTCTCGTTTATCATTGTTCACGTTTGCAAGTTTGATAAAGCTCCCCAATGGTTGAAACTGGTTTTGAAGTTTGTGCAGCTGCAACAAAGGGGGGACAACCCATATTCAGAAATATTGTTCTGTAAAAATGATGAAAACTCTATGACTATGACTAACCTGTGGGATACAGACATGCTTTCCAGTCCCAGGTCTGTGACTGGTTTCCTTATATATCTCAGACTCGCCTCCTGCCCTGCATCTTTTTCCAGTGTTCTCACTAAGGAAAAATAGTTGTGCTCCTCATGGAGAGGACAAAAAAAAAATATGTTCCAGTCCTGTGCCTGATCTGAATGATCAAAGAAACAGCACTTTGGAGTGTCCTGCAAAACATTTTCTGCAAAAGTCATGGAAACTAGTAATGTTGCTCCATTTTATCCTTAAATGTTTGGTATAGAAGATCACAGTGTAATTGACGATTGATCACTGTACATCTGTGTACATACCTGTATATCACCATGTACATCCATGTACATCATCATGTACATCAGCACTGATTGATAATCATGTGATTCACATCATTGTCATAGCAACCTTATATGAAAGAAAAGCTTTTTTCATTAGTTATTTCACACACTGGTGGGAAAAAAACAGGTTTTATATCGCTTGCCTTTTTGTTATGTGTTATTTTTCTGTAAGCTTTTCAGCAACAGACCAAGGGCTGGAGGTGAGCTTATAGACATCAATGTTCTTAACACAATTTCGAAACTCAAATCAATGAAAATCAGCTGTAAACTCAGGTGCGTTTGAGATATTGAGGTAAAGAGCATCACTGGAATATCACCAGTTGTCTCTGACAGTTAATCTGGAATATCAGACTCTGAAAGCCTGGGACAGTCAGTTCCCAAAGTGACAGCAACCACTGCTGCACTAGAGAAAACCCTTCAATTTTCTCACCACTTGGTTTTCAATTACAGAACTTCTGCCGCCATTCTGCCTCAATACAGAGCAACAAATTGCAGCATGCATCATGTCATCCAAATCAATTATATCTGCTTCCACACTGATTGTTTTCTGTCGTTCTTGGAGCAGTGAACTTTGTTCTTTAACCTTCCAGGTCTCTCTAAATCGCACACGGGCTCTCAGAGCTGCCCCGCGACGGTCACACTCGAGTCACAGTTGTGATGAACTCCTCTGGCAGTTGTGTGGCCATTTTGCATCGCTATAAACTGAGTTACTGCTCCCAACAGCTACACAACACAACACAACTGCAATAATTTCTCCTCTGGTTTGGAAGACGAGTTTTTGTATGGCACACAGAAGTCTAAAATAGGCATGAGAGACATCATGGAGTAACAGCTCAGTCCCAAGAAACGCAATGATCAGCCGGTGAATATGCTCTAATACGTATTATCCAAATAGTGCAGAGGGTGGAAAGTGGATACACAACCTGTTCACGGGCAAGACATGAAGGTGTTGGTATGAAAACGGAGATATAATGATTGCTAATCATTTGATAGACCGCAAGAGCTTCTCCTTCGCATGGGAAAGGGGCAGTAAAAAAAAATTACCAAAGGAGTCATAGTTTTAGTTTCTTTAAGAAGCCAACGAGTTAATGTACATGTTTTACTCATGTTGGTTGGTCACTAACAATTCTTGAAGGGTCTGAACACTCTATTGGCATTTATTTACTGATATCAGTTATGTGTTTCATGTATCAAGTGTACTATTATTCATCTGGGATAAAAGATTCAAATGGTATTAGAAACAGTTTGGAAAATTTCTTTCCTACAGCACTCTAGCAATTTTATTTCTGATCTTGGATTAGGAAAGTAAAAACAAGCTTATATGAAAATTAAAAACAACAGGGAAAAAAATTAATTATTTTTCTTTTTTTAAAAAAAAAACTTATTAATTCCTATTTTATTAGAAAGTTGCAGTCTATGACATACTAAAATGTAGACCAATTATGAGGATTTTCTTACCTATAGGTAAATATATATTCTTTTATGCACATATATTTAGATTGGCAATGTGAAATAGTGAAATACTAAGTTGTGAGAATTTATAACCATTAGTTGTATTGACACCTGTGCCACTGTGGTTCTTCTCAGACAAAATAACCTCTGCCACAAGTTGCTCAAAGCCAGGAATAAAAGTCCAAGTATGATTCTTTACAAATGTTGTGGTTTACATCTTATAAAAGAAGGCTGGCGGCTAAAAATACCTTTGATTATGCAGCCGCTGTAAAGGTATATTCACATGGATTTTAGGAGTCTCTTTTATTTTGAATACTTGTGCTGTGTGAGACTGAATATTATACGTGGATATGTAAAGATGAAATGGGCTTTGAAAACGCAGCATTTGTTTGTTTATTTTAGTTACATATAAAATTGGGAATACAATGTGCATCTAAATACACAGTCTGGAAAGGTGATTACATCCTAGAGCAAAGTTGCTATTTCAGTTGGTAAAAAGTTTCTCAGCGTGATTAACTAGCAAATTAATGTTGTCATATCATGACTGGTGTATTATATCTGTACAGTGCCAAACTGTCCAAATCTCAGAACTTGTGTTTTATAGCAACCCCAGATGACACTGATGGATGTAAATGCTTTTATAAATGATGTTATGCAGCAACACTACAATGTGCTTTTGAAGTTCCTTTAATAAACATAGTCCCTCACAGCATTGGTGTAACATCTCTGCTGAGTCTTAACCGTAATGAAAGTAAAAATGACAATGTGCCAAAATAATATGTCACTGCCAACTTAAACCTCACAGTAACAACTGGAAACACTAGAATTTTTAAAACATAGCTCTGCCGTTTCTTTTGCTTTCATTCTGCAGTCCCCTCATCATTTCTGCCTGGCAGGTAGGCATGTTTCTGTCTTAGCCCAGGCATCATTTTCTGTTTCATACCTCGTGTATGAGATGACTCCTTCTGTACAAAACTAAATCACTCTCCTCCTTCCCTCTTTCCTTTCTTCCTTCCTTCTTTCTTTTCTTCCTTCCTTCCTTCTTTCTTTCCTTCCTTCCTCCCTTCCACCCATCTTTTGGTTTTCACAAGCAACCTAACACTCCACGTCCTTACAGCTTACAGCTCTGCTCCTTCACGTTCCATATGGGTTCTTTTCAAAGATTTTCAGTACTTCTGGAGCGCTGCACAACAGCAGTTTAGAAGACAGCTCCTATTGTTTTGTAGAACGTGTATCCTTAAATCATGTAAACCTTCAGCTTTTCAGGTCAGTTTGCAACGGTACAAGTATGTCTCAACCTATGAAAGGCAGAGTGAGAGAACACACAGATATAGAAAAGGCTATTGGTGTGAGCTGGTAGTGATCTTAAAGTTTCTAGTAATTAATTTGTAATACATTAGTCTTTCATTTTGAAGTCCGGTTAATTTGTTTGAATTTGTTGTTTGTTTTTTTTTTTCTTTTCCATCAGCTGTGCTGTTGGGCTTAGTCCACACAGAATCTCAACATTGACCACCAACAGGAGGGGAGAGTAGCACCTCATCTGAGAAATCAAAGGATGTCTCTCCATTATGAAAGCTGAAAAATCCAAGATAGTAGACATAAAAAGAGCAAATTAAAAGAAAGCAATAAAGCTTGGAAACTGTGGGTTAGTGCTGGCATTTGTCATCAACTCGTTGCAACAGGTTAAAATGAAATACTGTAACGACAAGGAAAGGGTGGGTTTTTTATGGCTAAAGCACAGTGCTGTTTATGTACATTGTTTATATTGTTTATATACAGATCTGGAATCCATTCGTACCTTTCTATATCCCTTTGATTTTTATGCTCCTTTCTGATGGTCTGAACTGTACCAGTACAGTATTTCCCACCCTGGGATTCCTACTCCAACACCAAAGTCCTACGTCATAAATAAGGGTTTACACTACTCAAACTCACAGTGCACATACCAGTTTAAGGTTTAACAGATACATTCTAGAAAGGGGGATGAGTTAAGGAGAAGCAAGTTTATCGAGGATACCAAATTATTCAGGATAATTAAAACTAAAATTAATTACTAAGAGTTGCAGAATAAACTCATAATACTAAGCAGCAAGTGGCAGATATAAACTAATGCACTTGGATTAAGACAAGATATTGTCAATCAAAGCTCTGATAGCCTGAGTCCTTTTGGATGTTTGAAGACATGTATCCAAAGATGAAACTGTGAAATCATCTCTTTTGTTGTTGGGGAGGTTTTTGTTTTGATTTGTTTTTTTCTTTTCATCTGTTCCGCAAATCTTCTGAGGTCTTCTTTTAAAGAAGAGGAAAACCTTGTATTTAACATTCTTCTTTGAGGAAAAAAAAAAAAAAGAAAATGTGAAAGAAAACTCCGTAGTGCATTAGGTAAGAATACACTTTAAAACAAAATTACATTGCTCATAATAATGCATTTTATGATAATACTAAGGTTTTTTAGATATACCTCTGTAGTTTTAAAATATCAATTAAATAAAATTCACTGGATCTACTGATTGACCCATACAATTGCATACAAGTCCAAAAGATTTGCCGTTTAAGATAATGAAGAAAAAGTTCTGCAGACCCACAAACCATGTTCATAATTAATTTTGCTGCCCTCAATATTTTGCTGCTCTAGTTGGCAACCTATTCTGCTTTCATGGCAGAGTCAGCCCTGTTTGCATACTTATGACCTGTCTATTATTAGTCCATTTCCTTAAGGAAAAAAATGTACTTGTTTGAAATTAATCTCTAAACCAGCTGACCAAAAGCTGCAATATTTGCATTCTTGCAAATCTGATACACAAAGGCACATTAATTCTGCTTTTTTTCACCAGCTGGCCAGATTTTGTTTGCACGTCTTTTCTTTTTTCGAAGTGCAGATACTAATGTTATTCTTTGCTTAGCTTTCCTATTTATTGTACAGGTTTATAAATGTGTTCTTAGGGAGGCTAGGGAAATGCATTTCAAAAGAGTGGGCATTTTTGCCTTTTGTTCTTCAGCAACTCTTTTTAGTATATCACTTTATACATAAACAATGAAAAGCTTTAATCCCTCAGAAATCTGCTCCTCTGACTTCTCTGCTTCTGACGGTCATTATTGTAGGATGCAATTCTTCTATTTCATTAGATATAACCCAAAAGACAATAAATGTTTTTCCATTCTTATCCATGAGTATGAAACTGTCTCTGATGAGATATTTTAAATACATCCTTTAATCTGGTCTGTGTCTCCTGTAAATGATACACCAAATAACCAAAAAGTGTTCAGGCGAATCATAATTTATAAGTCTATCTACGACAAAGATTCTGTTTGTGTAAAAAATATGTATATTTTAATATTTCCCTCCATTCTCACTCTTATTGCATATTGTCTTATGCTTTGGATGTGCAATTGATTTTGAGTGGTTTAGTTCATGAACCAACCTACAGCCCCACTGAAGTGGAGAAGAAATGTTAATAAATAAGGTTGTTGTCATATAAAGTATTTTAAAATTTTATAGGTAGACTTCAGAGTGAGATTTCTCATTTGTGATAAAGACCATCAGGATAATGACTTTTTAAAGGATGAACAAGCTTAATATCGCATTTCTGACTTGTGCAAAAATACACTTTGAGGATAAGATTTTAAAAAAATATTTAAAGGTAGGCAGTGACATCATCTATAACAAAGTAGAAAAAACCTACTGGTAGCAGATTCCTCTGAAGTATTTGGCATAAAAGCAAAATATTAAAAAGGCAGCCATAAATGTTATATACGGTCCTTGTCTAAAAAGCAGCAATCTTCTGAGGGTTTTGTGTTTCAGAATAGAGAATATTTCCAAACAGCTTCTGAGGTCCCAGGTCCAGGTCCATGGACTGAACAGGAATTTTCCTGGCTGAAGAGGAGATTTCATAGTATCCGGCCAGGCCCTTGCCTTGAGCATTTAGAATCCAAGACATTAGGTCACCCTCAGAGTCGAATCATAAGTAAAATTAATACCAACCGGTTTCAGCTTCTGTAAATTAGAATAGGCACATTAATACTAGCTGTGGATGCAGGCAAGCTTTTGCCAGGCTTCTTCTAGATAGTTAAAATTGCAAGGGATTAAAAATCTCAGTTTTTTTTAAAATTTGTCTGTGTCTTTAACATTGAGTAAGCAGTACTACCACTTGGTCAAAACTACCAGTGCTTCCATGGTTGTATCTATTAGCTCTTTCTTTACTGCCTTTGACTCTGCTAAAGCCAGGAAAAGACGATTAAAGGTTTTCTGTTCAGATTCTATGTTAAATTCCTTCTTGTCATTGTTTGGCCAAAGACATGAGACTGTTTTTATGGTGAAAGTTTTGTCTTCATTCAGTTTATGATTTATTTCAGTTATCCTGTGTGACACACAGAGGTTATGTTTTCAGATAGAATAAAGTTTAATCTGATCTCTATCAATATGAGAGGATCTAGTACTCCTTTTTTCTCTCGGAATCGTGTTATACATACAGTTTTTATGGATGCTTTGAATTTATTCTATAAAGATGGGATTCAATTGTTTCTTGTCACCGTGATATTTCCATCGACACTCCCTCTCCATGATAATCAAAAGCCATTAATACCTTTAGTAAAAAAAATGCTCCTCTGCTGTGTGAGCTGTTAAATAACATTCCTTAAAATGACAAACAAAAAACTTCCCAGTGAAAATAAATATCTTCTGTACAACTAACTACCACTAAAAAGGAAAAGAAATATAGTTCTTTTCTTCATGTTTGCACTCTTTTTTCCTAACTTTTGTTCATGAGAAATTAACAGAAAGAATAGCAGGAAAAGAAAAAGTGAATAACAGCTTCCAAGATTTTCATTGACACTCAGGTAATTGTTACAAATGGAACTTTAGAATTTATTTGAGTTTCTTATGAGCTGTAGTAGTTCCCTGAATTTTCTTCAAGAATAAAAAAAAAATCCCGTCTCTGTCACTGCCACATTTTTGTCTTTGAGAATCTGGCACCTTAACAATTCCTTAACTAAATTCTAACTGCCCAGAGTTCTGTCACTGCCTCAACATCTAGATTTACTGTGATGGTAGTAGAGAGATAGATAATTACTCTTACCAGAAAACAAAGCAATGAACCTTATTTTGCATCATATTGTTAAAATGAATATGTGATGCTCTTATTTCCCAAACAATAATACTGTGAAGTCACTTTGTCCGCTTTTTAAAGAGAATAGCAATCTCATATCGATATTTATCTCATAGCTATCAAATTATATAACTGAGTTATTTGAGATAAATGTAGGATTCCGGTGCATCAAACCTACAAAATTTAAAGAAATGACCCCATTTCTTGCCTCTTCCAGAATGGAAAGGGAAACAGGCGTCTTTTACTTGCTGTGAACACCTGCAAAGACTTAGTCTGGCCTTGAGTGTCTATATTTTCAGAACCCATATCTGATATCCATCTTGTGCTGTGCTCGCACGTGCAAATTATTTCTCTGAGAAAAGACTCACAACAATTGTCAATGTCTGATAAAATTTAGAAGTTTAAGTAGAAAAGTAATGAACAGAATGCTTTTCATCTTTGGGCACTTGTATAATCTGTAAATACATGTTACTTATTTCTCTTGAAAATTGTGGCCTATTCTGGAAAGCATCGATCAGGGTTTTAGAGGGCATAGCATTATAATTATTTAGCCTCACACCTGGATGGCAAGTTGAAGAAATTTAATATGTGTTTGTTTCAGTACAAAATGTCACACTGATGATTTTTAGTGTCTAGAAGGAAATCCTTCTCTTTCGTTTCTGGACATTTCACAGTTGTCTCTTTTCAAGACTTGTAAGACACCATGTGCTTGATTTTTATAGAATTTGACAGTGAACACTAGAAGCAGCTTGACAATCATTTGCTGCAAGCCCAGTGCTATACCTTGTCACTGAAATAACAAGGCTGTCTTTAACCTTAAGAATAAAAAGATATTTTGCAAGAACATGGTTGAAAAAAACCCCTCTTCCTGTGTTCTCTCTTCTTCTGAAAATTTTTTCCTATATTTGATCTGAAAATATGATTGATGATCCTCTAATCTCATTCATCTGGACCATTAATCTGCGCTATATTCAAAAGTATTTTCAAACATTTTCTTTTGTTAAGATATGTGTGTCCATAAAACATTTAAATTTTGACTTCTGGTTTTCAAAAAACTATGTTCGTTTCCTTGTCACAGCTTGTCAACCTCATCGATGTGGTGCCTGAGTTCTTGTAATTACCCAGTGCAACATGCTCCAAAGTGTCATTTTAGTAAAGCAATGTAGCTTTACTAAAAAGCAGAATTTTTTTAGCTTCAGCAACACAAACTAAAAAATAAAGGACAATTAGCAAGAGAAGTTTATGTTGCTGAAGCTAAAATGGCTGTCCTGAGAGATCATCACTTTGCTGTTCCTACAAGTTCCTGGATTTTTATTTAGGGAGTATTTAATTTTGATTCTTTGGTTTTTTATTCAGTGTCTTGACTTACACCTTGCAATATGAGCAAACAGTGAGAAAATCAGTAGATGCTGAAAAAAAAAAAGCAGAGATAAGTTGAATGTTTTCTCCTGGTAAGGTTATTTTATTTCATTTCCTTGTTTTTGGTTCCCAAGTCACCTATTTCTTCTTCTAGTAGGTCTTATCACTTACTTCAACAAGAAAAAATAACTTTTGGCTAATCAAGAGACATAAAATTCAAGGGTTCTGATAGTCCAAATGTAATGTAATCCTTGCAGCCAGATTTGAACATTCTTTTTTAAATGAATGGTGTGTTTGTTAAAAAATAGAGTTTTGGTCTTCCACACCCAGTAACGAGTTCATGTTGAATCTGCTGAATAGTTTCAGATGTGAAGGCAAAGAAATCAACACACAAAGTCCTCAAGGCTGGTCTCATCAAGCTGCCAAGGTAGGAAATGGCATTTATTATCCCAGTGATTATGAATGTGGCAGACTTGGATTCTTTCTTTACCTCAGATATGACAACCAGTTTGATTCTGAATATGGTAGCTAAGCTGAGTGAATCCGGCTCAGCATCCCGACCTTATTCCTGCAAGGATCGTTCTGTGAAAACTCCTTCAGAAGCCAAATTACACAATGGCAGTGTGTGTGGCAGATTTCTACCCTTGTTTGTTTGCTTTAGGTTTTTTATCACAGAAGGGTTTCTGTGACTACTTTCTTTTTTTCTTTTCCTTTTTTTTTTTTTTTTCCCCCTGGAAGGGAAGAGGGTCTCATAATTTCATTAAATGAAACTATAATAGATACATGCCTTAGTTCTTTCCTTCCTCCAAACTCATGCACTTCTGGATACAGGTTTCATCTCTGGTTAAGGGAAATTCTGTGGGAATTCCTTGTTAAAAATGTTATTAGCCCACGATTTGAATCGTTACCAGGAAGAGTTGCTTTATGACTAAAATGAGGATAGCTGCCCTAGAAAAGGTAGTACAATATTGTGATCAGTGGTCATGTGTAACCACAAACTGAGAAAAAGTAGTCACAGTCGCAAGCCAAACCAGATTGATTTTGCTTTCTTTTCAAAACACGACCTATTTAAACCAAGAGCGTATGGGGTAGTCGAGGTTGATAACAGAAAATCCAAAACATCTGAGGTGGCAAAAAAGAAAGCGTGAAGCAGCCAAAGCCATCGGGTTATGTCAGATAAGCAGAAGGAATTGCAGAAGAGCAGGGAGCGTTTGCAAGGATGTTAGTGACCTGTGCGTTGAGGAGCTTGAGAAGTGCAAGAACGTAAACTGCTTGACTTTCAGAAGCCAAGGGAATGACAAACCCTGGGAAACTCGGGGGAGGAAATCCAACTAGAGACATGCCAGGCTGAAAATGCAGTGTCGGATTAGCATCTGAGAATACAACTTGAAGCTAAGCACGAAGGGAGCGTGAAAAGGCAGTTGTCTGAGCTGAATGAAATGCAAACACTAGTCATAACATAAAAAGCATTTGATTTTACATTTTATTCAGACTTTAAAATCATAATTGTTAGTAGAGGGAATGTGAACACCCATTTCCCTGGAATTAGGAAAAACATATGTGACTATTTGGCAGTAATACAAAACTAGCTTGAGTTTTTAGATCCCTATACAGGCTTTTAACAAGAGCATTGAAAATGAATGAACAAAATTATAAATCACAACTTCCTCTCCTCCCCCACAGTACTTTTAGCCCAAGGAGAAATAAGCTGGGCTGCCACCACCCTAACATCTACCAGCTTATTGCAGAAAACCCCTTTCACTAATAAAACCTTTAAAAGTTGATTCAGAATGTCTTAAACATCACAGCAGCACAAAGAAGTGTTAACATGGATGACAATTTGGTCTCACGTGATTCTGAAGAGAAGCCCATTTTAATAAATAAAAATAAATTTCAAACACAAAAAACAATTTTGGTTTTGATCTCTTCCTCTCTGCTTCTATGTTATTTTCATATAGTTCTATGTTTTATATAGCTATGTTTTATATATCCTTCCTCTTTTTTATGCTTTCTTCCTGGGATTTCTTATGTCAATATGAATCTGATAACTTCTGTGCTTCAGTTAACCTTTTGAACCTACGATGCTTGTATGGATTTGAAATCAAATCAGATGAATTTATCTACCCATTTTTACTAATAGCCTAGATAAAAGTCTTTTTAAAAGTATCTGTTTATCAGCTGCTGACTGCAATAGTTCTGCACCTTCAGGGAGAATTTGGCAGTTTACTCTGAGCTTGACCTTGTATAAGCTTGCATAAAAAGTGGGAGACAAATTACTTAAGGATAATCTCACAATATGAGCAGAAGGCCAAATCAACAGCAAATGTAAATTGGCGTACTTCCAATGACTTCAGTGAAGCTACGCCAATCCATATCTGATCTGACCCAGAGCTGTAACATGGTTACGTACCTATCGCCGTGGTGTCATCCTGTGCAAGTCTTGAACTGCCTCTCCTTTCTCACGAGAGCCGTTCCACTGAAATAATTAATAGCCTCACAAAAAGGGCAATCTATTTGTTACTTCTATGATGAATTCACAGAATTTTTTTGTGATACACAAGGGGTTTATTTGTTTTGTAAAATATGAATGTATGCAGTTTGTGCCTTTGTATCAGCAAATTACCAGGTAATGTTTGTTTGAATTACTTAGAATCATGTAGATAGCACTTTGCTAAAGCTTTTAAACAGCTTACCTATACTTATTAGGAATTACAGACTCACTTTAGTATAAAGGAGTATACACCAAAGAAGTGAAAGGGTCAGCACTGCTATAATTTTACACTGGAAGTGAAATCCATAAGCAAACCTCTGTATCGCATAACTGGAGAAAATAAAACACACCAAAAGAAAAACAAACCCAAACCCAATGAAACAAAAGGAAATAATTGGCATCTAACAATTTAGCTGCATAATCTCCTCATGGTCCCCACAGGTATATTTGAGTTAATGTAAAAAAAACCCTAGATATCTTTGAACGAAGCTCACTGTATAACACAGAATTGTCATGGGGTGAAGCCTCCCTGAAAACACAACCCAAACAAATGAGATGTTGACTACATCTGCCCAGCTCTAACCGACTGGGTTAATAATGACCTAAAACCAAAGAAAGAATAAATTAATTTTGTTATACTACTGCTGTTAAGGTCCGATTTTTTGTAGCAAAAGTATTAAATAAGAGAATAGCTGTCCTTATTAGACCAGACACGATGGAGAACACATAAGTGGTCCTCCAGCAACTCTAACTGACTGGATTAATAATGATATAAAAAAAAAACCAAGACAGAAGAGATTAATTTTGTTCTACTACTGCTGTTATTGTCCAACTTTTTTATAACAAAAGTATTAAATAAGAGAATAGCCCTCCTTATTAGACCAGAAAAGGTAGAGAACACATAAGTGGTCCTCCAATGGTACGGAAAACGTTGGGCACAAAATGGAGCCAAGACCCATTGGGGCCAGGCCACCAGATGGGACCTGATGTTTGGAGTTAGGGTCCTGGTCCCAGTGCCCTGTGCCTGTCTGAGCTGGTGTGGAGTGGAAGGGATCTTGTTCCCTGCAGAAGTGTGGAGGGGGGTGTCACAGATTAGAAATCACAGAATAGCGATTGCAATGGCCCTCCTGCTCAGTGAGGGGGTTGGAGGTAATATGTCCGTGAGTGGTGCGGTTCTGTTCTTGCAGTCGCCCCACCTCAATTCCCCTGCAACAAAACCAAACGTAAAATATTGATGCTGTCACCATATTAATTAGCTATACCTGCGCTATTCCCGCATGAGTTTTCAAACAAAAACACCCTTATTTACATTTGCAAGTAAAGTAAGGAGCCATGCTGGTCATTGCCTCTTGCTGTCACTCGCTTTTGTGAGCCCTGCTTTTCAGGATGCCCAGTAGATAAGAGTTGAGTTCTGCTGTTTCCAGCTTCCTGATTCTTATTTTTTCTGATTTCTTCATATTGTTGAATGATTTATTTCCAGCTGGGGCAACAAATTCTCTTTCTTCCAGGGCTGTTGTCATAAATCTCTTGCTGTACATTCGCTTGTTTCATTGGTGACATGTAGCAATATTTATTCTACATTCTGATACTTCTGTTTGTCCCCTAACTTCTTCATGCTCCCTTTCAAATCTGAAGTGTATTGAACTTTTGCTCATTGCACATCATATGCCAGAGAGGGTGGATGACAATTTTGTAAGGTTGAGAGTGGAGGTTGGCACTATGAGGGTATGTGGGCTGGCGGACAAACATAATTTTCTTCTGAATGCATTCCATATCAACAGCTGTCATATAAGAATTTTTTTTTTCTGTTCTTTGCGCAAAGAGTATCTGCCATGAGTCTCCTTTCAGTATCCATGAATTAAAGAAGCATTGTTTTCCAAAAAGTATAAAACTGAATCCCTAGAGATATTTAAAATTAGAGGTCTTTAAAATCACCCATAGCATATTATAAAGTTGGCTAATGTTCAGCATAAATATTCAGAGGAAAAAAAAAAAGAGTAGAGGCTCTGTTTTTGCCTTTCAACTGATAAACCAAACTCAGAGATTTAAGAAATAACTATTAAATTTATGCACTGGACTCTTGGGCTTGGTTTTTTTTTCAGTCTCACCAAAATACTTCATGACTAGTGATACAACATAGTTCTGAAGAATGAACAAAAAAACTCTATTTAAAACTTAGAAAGAGTGATCATAGAGAAGTGTATATCAGTCAAAAAGGGGAAATTTAGGGCAACGTATTCAAGAAAACAGAACAGAAATTAACATTTCTTGCTGTCCAATGGCAGCTACACAGGCATATTCTGATGTACATGCTATGAAGTCTTCAAGACGAGGATAGAGATGGGATATGTGACAAGATCTTCCAGACAGAAAGAAAAGGAAAATACCGGTCATACCATAATTAGCTGCTTTTAGATGACACCCAAATAGATATAAGAAATACAGAGAAAAAAAAAAAAAAAGAGAAAAGAAAAAAAAATACAACATCGTCTTCTCAATTGTAGCTTTCAATAAATCTTACCAAAAACGAAAAGTCAGTTTTAGGATCAGAACTCTTTTGTCAGTTTTAATTAGATTGCAAGTCCCCTGGAGACTACATACCTTGCCAAGACCTGTATTTTTAGGCCTAGATCCTGCAAGCATATGGATATTCACCTTCACATGACTATTACTGTGATATTCAATGAATGTCATGGATGATTCTTTATGCAAATTATGCGGTGAACTAATTCGCACAGCTGCAAATCATTTTCTATAACTTCTGTTTATGGTCGCCTCAAGCAGAGTCAAGGGTAGCACCGAGAATATTAAAACCTGCGTATGAGGTTCCTGTGTGGGGGTAGTTTTTAGCAGGGGAGATAAATAGCTTGGGGTTGCTGGAAAATCTCTGAGCTTGCGTGATGCTCGGATGTTTAGGTTAATGAGAACACCAAATATCTAAGTATCTGTTGAAAATCTTGGGCGTTTCTTCAATCTCCTGTTCTGACAAAGGGGGGTCTCTGCTTATGGAATAGGTGGTGGTGAGAGATATCCAGAGGCTGTTGGGTCAGTGACAGCTGAGAGAGGGCTGGAATTCATCTGAGAGCAGTTGAGTTTTTGGATGTGCCTGTAAGAGACAGAGATAAAATGTGGAGGTGCTTTCCAGGTTGTTGCAGGGTGCACTGGGGAGCTCATCTCCTACAGCTTCGGCAAGCTTTTGGGCTCTTTTGAGGCTGACGTGAGTCAGGCAAGAGAGGGGACAGTGAACGAGAGTTTAGGGCCAGCACTGGGCACACTCAGTGTCCGTGGGTCCTTGCTCATTTCTGCTACACTGGCTGTTGGTCTCGCTCAAGCCATATTCTCTGCCTTCCTGTTGAGGCTCTATTAAAAACATATTCAGAAAAACCTGCTAAGTTTACTTGGCCAGCAGGTAGAAAGTGGCTTTATACTCTAAAAAGACAGAACTGAAAGAAAATCCCTTCTTCTTCCCCTGTTTTTCCTGGATAACTAATGGAATACGTGGATACAGAGAGAGGGTGTCAAACCCAGTTTGATAGTTGGCCTTATGAAGTGTCAATGTGTTTAGCTAAGCACACACACGATTCTGCTGCTGGAGTGATGCTTAGGTTCTGCTCAAGCTGGAACTATCTTTATATTGACTAATGCAGGGGGACCTTCAGCCTGATTTTATTTGTAGACACTAATACAACACAAATAATAAATATTACCGCTCCTGTTCCATTCTGAGGCACACGAGCCATACAACTACATAAATAAATTCCCATTCGAGTGTGTAGATGTGAAAAGCACGTTCAGCAAGTAATCCAATTATTGAATATTTAAGAATGTAAGAGAGATGTTAAGCTACTAAAATCTGAAATCCTAGAATTTTATAAAATAATTTAAATTCAGGACAATTCAGATACCATTCGGATCTGGAGCTGAATACTTCTTGCAATTCTTAAGTGAAACCATTTGCAATTAGAATAGGCTGAAAAAGAGATGATTTGCTGTGCTTAGATATAAGAAAGAAAAGGATTTGATTGTAGCAGGTTTACATAGTTTTGACATCAGATCCACTGAGACACGTATCCTGTAACAGTCCGTGTTGGTAACGGTCACGCAAGAGCAGTGGACAGTAAAGGTGGGAGGTGGCAGGACACGGGACTGCACAGGGGCGCGGGAAGAAGGCAGGCATGAAAGGCACAGGGCAAAGCTAGAATGATTAAGAATAGTTTCCAGTTTTTCATGTTTGGCTTCCCACATCAAGCTTGCCTACTGATACTTGGTACCAGACTTGTGATACAAAGGATGTGGTAGAAGTAGACCAGGGGAGAAGCAGAGATGTGAAGGCTTTGGCACTGAAGGGAGCACAGGAGTGAAAGTCTGGAGAGAAAGTACTTCTCATACCCTTTGCATAACCCTGAAAGGCATAAAAAGAAGCTTTCTTTGGTGTTAAGACCATAAAGTCAGATATCATGGGATTAACTGTAGCTTTTCCTGGACCAGAAATAATTTTTTTTGGGGGGGAAAAAAAAAAATAAAGCAACAAAAGCCATGTAAAAATCTTCTATTTAAAATTTCAGAAAGAGATGGTTGTCTTATGTACTTTAAATGTATTTATCATAGAGAACTGTGTCCGTGATTGTGGGAGTTCATGTGCCACTATAGCGTAAGTTAATAGAAAATCATTGTGAACTTACTTGTACTTCTATTGCATTTCTTCTATCAACTGGAAGTCAGTGAAAGATAATGAAGTCATGATGGTGGAATTTGCAAACAGAATCAGAGGTTATACCATTCTTGGTGTTTTAAGTGCTACTCATGCCCAAAAGAGGAAAAAAACCCTGCCATTTGAAGCTGGATGTTGTTAGGCTTCACTGATTCTTTACTGTTCCTCACAAAGGTGCAGCTGAGTGAAAATCAGGAATACAACATGTTTTGTGATTATGATGATGCCATTTTTTTCTTTTATTTGGGGGAGTGGGTTGGGGAGAGGGGTTGCGCGTTTTTTTTCCCTTCTTGATAAATAACATTGTCAGATTTATTACTGTCTCCTTCTGATTCATATTACTTCAAACAGCTTTTTCTGAACAAAGTATACTTTTAATAGTATTTAGGCTGCATATACTTTTTTAAAGAAACTCAGAATTTCTGTATCATTTATCTCCAAGATTATTGGGAACTCAGTTTCTTCACAAAGATCCTCAGCTGATTATGGTAAAAGACAAACCGTTTTTTGGTACTTTGTGACTAGCAAATTTCCATTCAAATAATAAATATGTTGACAGTGATAACAGCAATAAACTTTTCAGAGCAAGAAATGTATGGAGGCAAGCTGTGAGGAAGAAACAATGAGCTATTTCTGCAGACATATTTTTACTCATCAGTCAACAAAATGATGTAAACTGAGTTAAGGTAACGGTGTGCAAAGAGCAAAATAAAGCTGATAAGTTACTTTAGGTAACTTTTCCAACTGAAAATTAAAGAGCCTAGACCACAAAATGAAGAACCTGCCTTTGTTTCAGCATGAGCTGGAACAATTAAAATCTCTTTTGCTGGACTTTGGATCAGCAGGCAGTGCTTGAGGAAAGACGGCCAAGAGTCGGCACCTGGGGAATCAGCAGACGCCCTGGGAATTCCCGGGCATCCCACTTTCCCTGAGCTGTCCCGTTCCATGCTGAGCTGGGCCTTAGGATGGAGGAGGGAGACAGGAGAGCTTTGGGATCCTGGACTAAGGGAAAAAAGAAAGCGATCTTCGTATCGAGGAAACGCCTCCTGGGTTTTGTGCCTTCAGTGTTGAAGGGAACAAAACTCTTTTCACTCTTTGTTTTATTAAGACTTCATCAAAGGCATACTTCACTAACAGAATCAATTTTCCCAGCTAAGACAGACAATCCATTAGATCAAAAATACTCAGTTTCTTGGGACAGGAAGCGATGAAACTGGTGTTAGCACTGAGATCCATTTTTCCAGCGAAGCAGATTGTGTGTTCATATTGCTGTCGAATCAATATGCAATAAATAATGGAGATGCTCATAGATATAAAAATAGCCAAAAGGAATTGATATAAGACCAAAAGGAATTAAAACAAGACTTAAAACTGAGCCAGGAGACTCCACAAAATGAATTAAAGCAACATCTGGAAGCTTCCCAAAAAGAATTAACGATGAACTATTGTTAGAAATGATATCTTTGTCTGAGTAGGAACTGCAAAACTCTGCCTAGTCTGAGAAAACGGAGGGCAGCCGTGAACTGACTGCCCTAGATCAACAGGTTTTCCGGTAGAGGACACCAGGAAAACTTTGTTTAACTTGAAATCTGCTAAGAGAGGTGGGAACTCAGGGTTTTGGGCAGTTAAACGATAGCCTTGAGAAGAAAATTAAAGAGATTACAGAAGACAACTGTCTGCGTGAGGGATTGGGCTAGATGAGATGGCGGCTGAGGCGGGATCTTTGCTGAAGTTTTCCATCTTGTTTTTACTCAAGAATGCCTGGAGGGGAGAGGTCGGATTGGCTCCACTCAGATAATACAACCCCCCACCCCTGTATCTTTGAGGGAAAACTCCCTGGGAAGCTTATTTGGCACGGTTCAACATCCTTGTCCAAATGAGTGGCTGGGGAGATGAACAGATGAAGAGCATATGGTCAGAGGCATGGAGCAGTTGTGAGAGGCACTGTTTGCTCTGAACCCGTAGGCACATTTCCGTGTTAGCGGCTGGCTGTCTGGTCCACCCCCCACCCCTCCACCCCATCAATTCCTCCTAAACACAGTTCTTAAGCACATTGGAATAATTTTGGCTAGCGGGAGAAGTAACTAAAAGGCTAAAAATACCGGCCATTCAAATTGTTTGCTTGTAGTGAACTGCAGCCAAGCAGCTGCGCTCCGGTCAAAATTTATGTGTCTGATCCAAAGCCCGGTGCAACACCTCTTCTGCCCACTGCGATGCCCACTTTTCCTCCTCTTCACCAGTTACGAGAGCAGAGCAGGTGTAGTGCCTCACTCCACATTGCTGAACGTGGTTAAAGTTTCTTCCAGCTACAACTCTCTCTTCTGCACAGGTGCTGTGCAAACGCTTAATGCTGAGAGCTGCCGCAAAGGCTCTGCTCTTCCTTCAGCACTACGCTGTAGTTTAAAGGGTCTATCCCAGAGGGATTAAGAAATTTCTTCCATGAAAAATTGTGTTTCTGTAACCAGTGCTCAGAATGCTTCCAACATCTCTAGCTGACCCCGGGATGATGAATGAGGTCATCTTGCTTAAGTCTATGTTACTTTACATTATGTTACTGCAGCTCAATAAACACACTTAAAGGAAAATCTCGTTTTCATAATAGAAAAAAATGAAATGCCTTTCTGATATGGCTTGCGCTGCTTCAGGTCACCCTGTTCTCGCTGCCATTTATTGAACTGCATTAGCATCACCTTCAGAGGAAGCAGGTCACCCTTCCTTTTATGTGAAGATACAAAGTGGTGAAGTGAAAAGGGTGGGTGAAGCAAAAGCAAAAATTGCAATTAGTTTAAGTGCTGCTCTCAGAGCATTCCAGTCAAAACTGAGAACTGAAAGGAAGAAATAAGGGGAAGGAGGAGGGAAAAGTCCTAATTTAAGTTTTTATTTAAATTTCAGTGCCTAAGAAAAAGACAAAGAAACTGGGATATGACTAGTGTGAAACTGTCTTATCAAATATACCTTTTTAATCTAGAAATGGTCACAGGTAGGTAGTCTACATGATTGAAATGCACGCTGAAATTTGTTCTTCCAGAAATATTTAATCTCTCTCTCTAAATGGAAACTATTAATTAATGAAAATGTGATTGTTTTCATCAGGGAATTTTTCTGTAATAAAAAATGGCAGGATTATGCTCCATATGCTGCTTTTCCTACTAAGTGACAATAGCACTAAGATAACTAATGAGATCCTTAGAACCTTCCTTTATGAATATGCTTATTTGGAGCTGTCCCCCTTCCTCAGAAGTACCATTGTTTTTAAAGTCCTCATTTGGAAAAAAATTCCCTTTCAGCTGGGTGGATAACAATTTTCCAAGTCTCTGATGGCTGTGTGAACGCACCTCAAGATATAACTTGACCTTATTAAGAGGAAATATGTTTGGAAAAGCCATTATGAATGTTTTCTTCTCATGGGAAAAGATAAATCTTCTTCTTTTTCCTCCTTCTATATATATATATATATACACACTTATTTTTTTCCTAATTGTTCATTGCAGCACCTCTACTCTTCTTAAATCTACAACAAAATTTGCCTATTTGTCTAGTCATACCTGGAATACTGTGTGAATTATTTTTTTTTCATTCAAAGAAAGTGTGTATAACAATGATTGATTCATGTGACAAAAGCAGTGTACAAATGAAGAGCACGGGCTATGGATCTAGGCAAGACAGCACAGTTCAATCTACAAGAAGCAGATAAATATGTATTTTTACACACAACTGCATTATCAGAGCATATTGATATCATTAAGATGTCTCTAGAAGTTCCTCATTTTTTTCTTCTCTCCTTGTGATTGCTTTTATGACAGGCAGCTTTTCAGCAATTCTGTGAGACACGGATATTCCTTGAGATTTCATCAAACCATTCACATCACAAAGTCCTCCAAAAAGCTGGACTTAAAAAAATGAGAAAGTTAGCCCCTTCTAGGAGCAAAAAAGTATATATAAATATTTTAGGCTTTTTTTTTTTTTTTTTTTTTTTAAGATGCACAGAAAGCTGCTCAACTTCTGAATTGACTGCCAAAGAGTACAGTCTGGGAGCTGATTGGTAATCATGTTTCCACACGAGGTTGATAATCCAGTATTTGCATATACTATTGAAAAGTATGAAAGAAAAATGAAAGGGGCGTTCAAAGAGGAAGAGAACACAGTGTACAGTCAGGAGAACAGAAAATACTTATTTTTACTTAAACTCTTGTATCGGTTCAATTAAGCATTCAGCTGCAGTGTTGTGGCATGCATACAATAGCAAAGGGGTTTATATAGACATCTTGTCCATGTTGAATGAAATACAGAAATTAAACATGTCAAATATATTAAGAGGTGAACTGGATTTCTCATATATGTATATTTTTGACAGATATTTAATAGTATGAAAAATGTAAAGCTGCCCTCATCTTTTCTTTGTACTAACCCCGCTTTAGCTGTAAGAAGAAATATTTTCCCCCTAAACTGGATTACACCTCTTACAATCGTGCGATGTTGCCATCACATCATGGGGTGGAATGGGGAAGCGGAGAAATGGGACATACCTTGTTCTTTACCAGTATGTGTTATTGCAACTTGTTTCCACCCTCGGAAGAGATGGGCCACTGCATGGCAGCCAGGAGCATGTAGTGGGGTGTCAGACGGAGAGTGCGGTCAGTAGGGGTCCACAGTCAGGCTCTGGCAGGAGGAAGACACGCTCATTTCCTTGGTAAACCCATTTCTTGTCCAGAATACAAGCGATTGCTAACCCATATCTGTTTCGTCCCGCTGCAAGATAACGAAGAAAGTTGCCTACTGCAGGTGCATGGTAGTCCCTTGACTCAGCAGGGATTAGTCAGAACCACAGTTTTTTTACCTTCGCTTGCTGCATCTCTCGGACCTTGTGCCATCAAACTCTGCACTACAGGTCCTATTCAAAACTCCATATCGTTCCCCTCCCTGCGTACCCACACAGCCTTTTTCCCATACATGGTGCACGTGGGTGGGTAATATGTTTGTATCTGATATTGCAAAGGAACTGGAGATCGTGCACTGTGTTGTTGACATGTAAAATGGTTAAAACAGTGGAGTTATACAGGGAGAAAAAAAAAAAAAAGGAAATAGCTGAATAACTAGAAAAGATTTTTTTTTCCCTTCAACATTAGACACCCAAGATTTGAGAGCACCAGCTCTAAATAAACTGGTTATCCATGATTAAGAACTAGATTCTTTATTTATGAACATAACTAGGCAAGTTGTCCCTGAAAAGAAACATTAACACCAATTTCATATCCTCTGAATTTTCTCTACGATGTACAAAGATACCTAATGAGAACATGATGACAACTTTATCTCACAGACAGATAAAGCAAAACTCATTAAGCAATTTTTCTTCTGCCAGATATAAGGAGGATCATGACAGCTTCTTACAGCTCACAAATCTCAAAAATTAAACTTGTTGAATAAAGGAAATTAAAAAGTGACTATTTTTAAATAGCAATATGCCAGAATTTGGTAACAAGGGAAATAGTATAAGTAGTCAAAATGAAGAATTTTAGGTTTCTTTTTACTAGCAGTAAGAAAAGCTTTCAGTGAATTTTGCAAACACACTTTTTTTCAGGCTCTTGCTCATTCTTGAATGTTAGTGTCTTCATTTCAAAATGTTTCTTCCTGATTTCATTAGGCACTAACATCCAGCAATCAGCAAGGCTAGTTTTTACACAGCTTCAGATCTTTCAGGTGTTATGTGTGCTTGGGTGAGATTGTAGTTTGCTCTCGCGGGTAATATATTAGGCATATTTGTGTAGGAATCTCTACATTGGGATCTATTTCTAGAATGATAACTCTTTTGAAAATAGAGAAAAAGGTGCCTACATTTCTTCATAACCTTCTTGTAATCTTTGGTTTAGGACAATAACAGAAAAACAGAGTTCAGTCATTAAAAACAGATATAAATATATTTGCTGCAGAGATTAGGAGGTACAGTGTACACTCATTTAGCGGATATTGAGCAAAGTATGAAATTTTTAGTGTGAAATTTTGTCATGTGAGACCTTCCCCTTTAACATCTCAGATTGTTGTTTTTTTTCCCCTTGAACAGAAAGATTCACACCCACTCTACCTTCCTCTAGTTTGTAGTAAGCCTGGGAAAGATGCTTAATAATAGGTTTTCCAACTATTGCTCGGACCAGTTGCTATTCAAGAATGAACTTGCAGAGTGCAGAAGGATGGGCAATATAAGTGTCTCGATGAGGAGCCTGTTTTCCTGCTCCTGAACTAGAAGGATGTTTTTGGGTTGTTCAAAGCATACAGGTAAGTTTTTTTTCCAACCTAGGTCTGTACCGGACAGACAGCTACAGACAGCGTATTATATTCTAACCTCAGCAGTTCATCTATGGGCCTGAGAAGACAATATGATTCTAAGACAGAGTTTTGAAAAGCAAACTGCTAGACATGGTAAGATGTATAAAGATTTCTGAGGAAAGGGGACCCCAAAGCACAAATGACACTGCTTTGTTATGTACATGAAGATTTTTGAAGGAAAAAAGCTGAGCTCCCCATGTGGGATTTCAGAATTTTTTGGTATCCATCTAAATATTAGTAGTACATGTTGAATGAACCCCCGCATTCTCAATCAAAATGGGATGTTTTGCCTTTCCTGCCTCTGTGGGCAGGAATTGTTATTCCGACTGTGTCAGCAACCAAATGTGACCACAGGTCTCCCTGAATGATTTCTCCTAACCTTTATTTCTACCAACAGATTATCAAGTAGCTTCTTTGACCATCCTAGTCTCTAGACAAAGCCTTATACTATGAAGGTTAATATAGCCTTCAATGTTTTCAGCAACACAAAAGAAATCCTGAAGAAGTCCAATGGTGAGCATAATTGAACAAACAGAAACTGCCTTTCTCAATCTCGCTCTTCAGGTTCAGACGTGATGGATTCTGTTCCTGTTCCAGCTGACATCCTCCTGATGAAGACCTTTTCATTTGAAACAGACGCTTGCCTGTCTTTATCTACCTCGTCAAGATTGTTTTCGCTTTCACATTCATTGCTATCTGTGTCTAACTTGGCCAGGGATTTACAGAGAATTTGTTGTCTATATCACCCCAGCAGATTCTTGTGTTTGCCTTTCTTTGTCTGGTGCTTCTTTTAATTACTGCTACTCCCGAAACAAGCTGTTTATCCTCTATAAAACAGTTAAACTCATTTCTCTCACTGAATTGTTTACAAAACGGCTGGAGGAAAATTGAGACAGGGTTACTTTTTTTCTAAAAAGTCAATTAAAAAGTGTTCAGGAAAATGGAAGACATCTGGGTCCCATTTGAGTTTGATAATAAGGTTCATATGGTAATAAATACCTGCAAGCTCTCATTACAGATGTAAACATATGTATGCCACATAAGTCTGAAATAAATCCAGCACATAACCACTGCTATTGTATGTTTAAACACTGATGATATTAATTGATTTATACCACTATGACCACCTTAATTAACATTTCTCATTCCAATTAAGTCAATTGTGTTGTTACTTTGTTTCCTAGAAAAACTTTCAAAATTTATCTTTACTACATACTGCTCTGCCAAATTTCATCGTATATTGGCACTGCCGAATTCCATCTTGTTTTGTGACTCAAAGGTAAGTTTGTGACTGATAAGTGTTTAATAGCTTTGACAGTTATGGTGATATAACCACATGTAAAACAGATTTTGCTTTATGGGTATTTATGAATGGTTATTAACGGACAGGTCTTTTTAAAGACTATGCTGAGAGTACATATAGGAAAGAGACAAAGTAATGATACATAGAAGATGTGATTTATTTGTTTTCCCTGTAAAATTACTTCTTATAATTATAAATTTTAGATAAGTTTACAATCGATAAATAAGCTTGTGGTAATGCATTTAGTGAGAACATTCATCCTGAGGTTCTGCAATGCATGGGTGACCGTCACAGTACAGCACAGAGTCCATTTCAAGATATAACTTGTTTCAGTCAGGCTTCAGAAGATCATGTAAGAGTACTGAAATTCGTTTTTGTTGTCTGCAGTCTTTTTCTCAAATACAGAATGCATGTAAAATCCCAAAATGTGTATTTCCAAAGAGGGTTCATCAAAACTGACACCCCAGACTAATCAAATGGAAGCATCTGGAGTCTTCTAAGGGATTTAATAGTACCTGTGGGTTCCTTTGTTTCCAAGGGTACAATGAACACATCCAAATACTTCTTAATAAGGTTACTGTCACAAGAAGATTCAGCAGTGTAGTTCTGTCATTAGCATCTGGTTTCTTTCAGCTTACTTTTGAACTATTGCTAAATTGTATGCAAAGATGAAGCTTATTTCTATTTTAGATATATGTGTGTTTTGATCCTAAAATGTAGGCTACTGTTTTTGCAAACTGATATTTCCTCAACTGAAATCACCCTTCTGTTTTTCTAGACAGACGCTCATAACATTTACAGTTTTATTACTTTGCCTTTTCATCAGGTACTTTAATTAATGTAGCCCCCTTCCTATCTAGAGGTTTTAACAAACTTCTTGCCAGGTCTCTCAGTGTTTTGTTTCAGCATGTTCAAGTGTAGTCTGAAGGGATTTAAACTTTCTCTGGCCGTTACTTCTTCAGTTTGAAGTGAAGGCAATTATTTTGCCCCTGAAGACTGTTTTAAGGGTTTCCTATAACTATTACCAGGGAGAACTCTTGATTCTTATTAATTTGCAGGATTTCTTTTCATTCCTATTTCCATGACATATTTGAAAGGTGAATCTTCTAAAAGAAATTTGCTAAGCTGCCATGAGCAGCTTGTGCTTTTTGTAATAGTTGTGTGATGGGGAAGTGATATGACAGAAATACATTCTTCAGTTTATTAAACCATAGGCAAGCTCAACAGAGGAGAAGTCTATTTTGGACTTCATCAAAAAGCAAATATATTTTCTAGTCTGACACTGCTGTCTTTCTAGGCATTTGTCAGGCCTCTTATTAGAAGGTGATTGTTCTGAGCTTTTCCACATTCAGTTTTAAGCTCAACTAAAAGCTCCCACCTATACTGAGAGAGTTGGGATTGTTCAGCCTGGAGAAGAGAAGACTCCAGGAAGACCTTAGAGCCCCTTCCAGTACCTAAAGGGGCTACAGGAGAGCTGGGGAGAGACTTTTTACAAAGGGCATGTGGTGTTAGGATGAGGGGTAACAGGAAGAAATTTTTTACTGTGCGGGTGGTGAGCCCTGGCGCAGGTTGCCCAGAGAAGCTGTGGCTGCCCCATCCCTGGAGGTGTTCAAGTCAAGGTTGGATGGGGCTTGCAGCAACCTGGGCTGGTGAGAGGTGTCCCTGCCCAGGGCAGGAGGGGTGGAACTAGATGATCTTTAAGGTCCCTTCCAACCCAAACCATTCTATGATTAGATGATATGCATTGGAACAGATGAGGCAGGATATTGCAACAGGTGTCTTAAGTGTTTTGGAGGTGCAGATGTTCAAGTTGGGGATGGTGTGGGCAGTGTTCGGATTCCTCAATTGCAAGAGTGTAGGGGACTTGATCTCATCAATGCTTATAAATGCCTAACGGGCGAGTGTCAAGAGGACGGGGCCAGACCCTTTTCAGTGGTGCCCAGCGACAGGACAAGAGGTAACAGGCACAAACTGCAACACAGGAAATTCCATCTCAACATGAGGAAAAACTTCTTTACTTTGAGGGCGACAGAGCCCTGGCAGTGGCTGCCCAGAGAGGTTGTGGAGTTTCCTTCACTGGAGATCTTCAAAACCCGCCTGGATGTATTCCTATACAACCTGCTCTGGGTGACCCTGCTCTGGCTTTTCTGTGATTCTGTGACTTTCTATACAGGGGAAGCATCCTTCTGCTGTCTGTATCCAACCGTGTGTGCAATGTTTCCTCTTCTGAATCTTTTTGGAATGTGGCATGTGACTGTACCATACATAAGAAATGGACCCTGAATGCCAAATGCAAATGTGGATTTAGAAACTCAGGAGTGCAAATAGTAAGAATTAGCTAAGAACCCCAAAATTGCATATTCACATACAGGCAAGTAATTTATGTTACTAGAGAGACAAATCAAGGTTAGTATTATCACCTAGGACATATAATACAAAAGGAGATAGTAGCAGATTTTTACCTACCAGTGTTAAATGTATTTATCAATTTGAAGAGTCATAGCAAGGATTTTTAATAAGGGGGAAGAGAGAAGGGGCAAATTATATTTCCCTTTCAAAATATAAATAAAAGGAAAATCCTAGTGAGTTCTATAAACATTTGTCAAATTATGCTTCAGTAAGTGAAATCTAAGCTTCTTTGTCTGGGCTACCCACTCTATGAGAAAACTGGGTTGAAAATGGAAAAAATAAAAACCATTCAGAATTAAACATATGTGCCAGTACATACTCAGTATTTTCTCTTCTTTAAAGTCTGGCAATTTCTTCAAGGACAGAGAAAACGCGTAATTTGAAGCAGCAGTTAAGAATAACAGAAGAGTTAGAGAAGCAAATGAAATCAAAGAGATGAAGGAGAATCTATTCCCCTCACACGCTGTAAGACTGTATGTCATTAGGAGCCAGTGCCTCCTACTACAAGATTTTGTATTCAGGCACTTAAGACTTTGCCAAACTAACCAGTCAGACTGAAATTTCTCATGCTGAGTGCTTGTTGCAAAGTGAATTTGTTTGGATTTTGCCAGCCAAAGTGGTTTAGCTCTTTCCAAGAATGACACCAGTTAAAAAATCTGTTGGCTGGCCCACACTAAAAAAAAAAAAAAGTAGAAAAGTAGTGACCTTTTCTTTGACAATCTTTAAGCAAACTCATGCTTTGAACTTGAAAATTGGCAAGCTATTACAGTATGTGCCTTTTCTGTCACAGTGAAATCTGTCTGAACGTGTCTATAAGCTCTAAGATGAAACAGAAAAGCATAGTTTAAAGAAATTCCATAGAAGGATGGCTCACATTTCTCTGAGGATTTTTTTTTTTCATGCTAAACTTGCCTCAGCCCGGTGCTGGAAAGGGCGTCAAGCTCAGTGCTGAACACCAGTGGGTACTGGGTGAGGAACCTGCATAGCAATAATGAGATGAGATGAGATGAGATGAGATCCTCAGTCAGTGAGGGGTGCAGACACTGGAGTAACTGGAAATGGATATGGGTGAGAGAGAACAACTGGAGGAATGGGCAAGACGGGAGGAACAAAGCAATTAGGAGCAAGGGAAGAGATGTACTGAGGCTGCAGAAACTGAAAGGAAGAACCAGTGAATGTGGAGACTGGGGAAATGTTGGAGCAGGGACGGGCAATTCTGGAGAAAGGAGCTGAGGTTCTGCTGGCACTGTACATGGGATGACTACCTTGGCTAGGGGCCTGGGAAGCCGTAAGTAGGAAGAGTTGGCACAGTACAAAGGAGAAGTCAGCAAAGGGGATTAGAAAGAGGCACAGTTAGAGATGTTGCAATTGGGAAGAACAGAGGGAAAAGTCTATTTTTATTAGAGCCTGCTTTCCTTACAAGACCAGAAGAAAACTGTTTCCGAATCCCACCTCTGTTTTTCAGTCAGAACTATTATGAAAACCAGGGGCAAAATATCCTGCTTCTTTCTACAGGGGAGACTAGTGAAGATCACAGGAGAAAACAACCTGTTACTTCTGTCAGCTCAAAGGACAAGCAAGAACAGCTGAAATGAGTTAATCCACTTTTTGTCTCTGAATGTCGTAGGCAGCAGTTATTTGGAGAGAGTGCAAGCAGCATTGAAAACCACAAAGATTTGGGGGCCGTTGCAGAGAAATAGGATGACACTTCACTTTCTGGGAATCTATGGGTTAAGAAAAACCTAAGCTGGAATTTGCAGCTGGGCTCATTATTTTTACTAACTTCTGATAGATTCTGCTGTGATAAAACTGAAAGCTAACATCATGCAACAAAGTGATTTTTCATTTCCTGTCTTCTCCCATTGTCTGAGAACCCTATAGACAGATTTATGTAAATTTTAAGACTCCACAGTACAACGGTTGCAATTTGAACACAACAGGGTATCCATACTGGAAAATCAGGTTCTAACACCTGGGCATCCAGATATATTTTTCTGGCTACCAAATGTTCCTATAACTTATTTCTGCATCTGTAAAACAGACATAATACTTCTCTTATTTCAGTGGACCATTGTGAATATAAATTTAATAATTGAATAATACTTGTGAAGAGTCTTAGTAATACTTTTCTTATTGGAACAGAAAAGTTCCCACGGAAATTAATAAACCTGTCTTCTGAGTTTGAATTGCTTCCACTAATAGGGTCTAGACATAGACACTACAAAAAGCTAAAAGAAATAAAGCATAGCATTGAATATTATTAAATGAGAGCTATCCATCCTGTGCACAGAAGGAAAGAGGAATCTTAAACTATTATTATGTGATCAGGAAGCTGAAAAGTGTACGATATTGAATAGGAGGGGTACTCGTAATCACTTAAGTTTGTACGTAATTCTGGCCTTTCCTAATTTCTAGACGCATATCCCTGGAACCCCCAAAATGCTACAGTGTAGTTTATCTGTCTTTATGTGTTTAATTCGATATATAGCGTGGCCTGTCTGAGTCATAAGATTTATGTAGGAAAGACAACAATTTTAAGAGAAATCCTAGTGTTTCTGGGAAGGTCTAGTAAAGTGTGCCTTGTATGACACGAACTCTTTAATTCTTCAAGTCTACACTTTGCTGAAAGCTCGGGCATGTATTTCAATTCAAATACTACAAACAAGAAATTGAGGAGCAGCTTTTTACTGGTTGCTTCTGTATCCACACTCAGTTCAGCAATAAGCAATCAGACAAGTTGCTTTTTATCTGTTTCTGTTGCACAGTGTGAGAAGAGGTCGGGGGTCAATCATTTAGGTTCATTTTAAAGAATTGCCTTCTTTCATCTCATCATCGTGGTTATAAATTGAATTTGTATTTCCTACTTACACACAGATTCCTTGGAAGGTCAGGGCAGGCATATTACATTAACTAGAGCTGTGCATAAGACTGATTTTTTTGATTTGTTGGCCCAAACATGAATAAATACATGTAATGGATCAAATGAAAGAAAACATTTGACGTTATTACTGTTTTTTTAACATTTTGAATTAAATTGAAGGAAATGGACAAATAAAATGCAGTTTCAAAATTAAGCATTTTCCCTCATTGTAATATTATAACCCCTTGAGAAAAGATATTTTTTATTTTGGTCTGGCACTGAAATTTATTTTCTGTGGAATCCTTTACAATTTTGATGGAAGTCTTTCTTTCTGTTTTGACGGAAATCTATGTTTCTCATAGCAGTTATGTTTTTGTAATAGCTTTGTGCATAACTGAGGACACTTTACCTTTATAGTTGCCCATCTGACATAGTTCAGCGTAACTCTACTTAGATGTGGTTTAATCCAAAACTCATGCAATAAAATATTTCTGTCTTTTTTCAATATGCAGTGTATCAGTACCCAATTTCACATAATTTCTTTTAAATACGGTAAGTTCTGAGCTTCTAGGCTCAGTCTTCCTTTAAAAATACGTCATGACAAAGATGCACTACTCTTTCAAATCTGAAATACAAGTCATTTTTTTGAAATCACATATGTCTCAAACAGCTGCCTTAATGCATATCAAATGTTTGCATAATTCTTTTACTCTTATCAGAGACCAATTATGCAAAATTGCAGGAAAAAGGAAGATTTATTTTTGGAATTGAGAGGATGAGTCACATGCAATTTATTATGATCTTAACTGAGGAGCAGTTCCAAACTGTACAGATTGCGGTATATGAAATAGTCCTCTTAAAAGGACTCGTGTAAAAGCTGAAAGTAAGAAAAATGTAGCTTTTTTGATTCTTGATTTTGCAGTTATATTGTCTTTAAAATTCCTTTTGTTTTAAGAAGCATGTTTCCTAACTGACTGGAAAAAAAGTGTCAGTGTGATACTTTCCTTGCTGGTTTATATTTCAGAAGGTAATAAAATTCTGTCTACAATTTCAGCAAATAACTCATATTTTTTCAATGTTTTTATGGAGCTATATTTTTATAATAGTTGACAGGAATCAAAGCATAAAGTTGAAAATAAGTTTATCACTGAACTCTTGTAGATAGTCATTGGATAAAGCATAGTGGGTTTTTTTTATTTCTTAATATGTCGTTAACAAGAAAGAATAAATAATCAGTTTTATAAAGAGAAATACGCTTTTAAGCCATCGTCAAGCAAAACTCTTCATGAAGCAGTTAGCACTAAAATACTTTGAATGTCAATATCTCTAAAGGTTAAGGCCAAATTTGAACTAAAAATCTGAATTTAAAAGAATTGTTTTGACAACCGAAGATTATTTGAAATTTCTGAAGAAATGGAGTAGAAGATAAAGGTATTCATGAAAGTTAGTTTAGAGGTGAGTTGTAGAAAAAAAGAGGCTTAGAGGGACAGAGGGGGAAAAAAGGCTAATTGTAAGTACATTGCCCATATATCTGAACATATTTTGGCTTCCTGTGTAATTTGAATAATCAGAGGATGATCATTTTCAGATTTATTGCTTAGTTACATTATTTTGAAATTTCTGTGAAAACCAAAAATGGTTGTATTTGGTTTACGTGGCAAGGTTTTGGTAGCGAGGGAGGGCTGCAGAGGTGACCCGTTGTGAGACGAGACCTAGGGCTGCCCCATGCTGGACACAGCCCATTCCAGCTGGCTCCAAAACAAGCCCACTGCAGGGCACAGCTGGGGCTGTCAGCGATGCTGGTGGTGCCTCCGTGACAGCACATTTAAGAAAGGGTAAAAACCACCGGGCAGCAGCTGTGAGAGAGAGAAAAATGTGAGAAAAATGACTATGCAGACACCAAGGTCAGTAAAGAAAGAGGGGAAGGAGATGTTCCAGGCACCAGAGCAGAGATTCTCCTGCAGCAGAAGATCACGGAGAAGCAGGTTGTTTCCCTTTAGCCCATGGATGACCTCAGAGGAGCAGATATCCACGCTGCATGCCATGGAAGACCCCACGATGGAACAGGTGGATGTGCCCTGAAGGAAGCTGCAGCCCATGGAGATCTCACACTGGAGCAGGCTGCTGGCAGGACCTGTGGCCTGTAGGGGACCCACCCTGGATCAGCCTATTCCTGATGGACTGTACCCCATGGAGAGGACCCACATCGGAACAATTTTTGAAGAACTGCAAAGTACAGGAAGGAGTCACAATGGATCAGTTTGTGAAGAACTATATCCCACAGGAGAAACTGCATGTTGGAGCAGGGGAAAAGGGTGAGAAGAAGGAGCAGCAGAGCTGAAGTATCATGAACCGACCACAAAGCCCAGCTCCTCATCCACCCTGAGCTGCCTGGAGAGGGAGGAGATAGAAGAGTCAGGAATGAAGGAATTGAACTAGATGACTTGGACTAGATGATCTCTAGAGGTCCCTTCCAACTCTGAAAAATTCTGTGAAGTTGAACTTGGGAAGAAGGGAGAGGTTTTCAGTTTTGTCTTCGTTTCTCACCATCCTACTCTATTTCTAATTGGCAATAAATTAAAATAATTTTCCCCAAGTCTGTTTTGCCTGTGATGGTACCTGGCAAAAAATCTCACTGTCTTTATTGTGACCCACAAGCTTTTTCAGCCTCTCCTGGAGGGGACAGAGGGTGATGAGAGAGCAGCTGGGTGGGTGTCTGACAGCCAGCTAAGTTCAACCCATGACAATATTTTAAAGCCTCAAATATTCCTTTAAGGCATATTTTACGATAACATCAACTGAATTACTGAAAAGAAGAGAAAAAAAAAAACACCAAGAACCAGAAAACAACCAACAAAAAAGCCCATGGTGTAGTAAAGATCAGTGTGTATGAACATTTGTAGGATTTCTGTTTCGCTAAAATTGTAGGATTCATTTTATTGTAAGTGTGCAGGTATAGTCAGCAGAAACATCCATGAGGCTGGCACATCTGGCAGTGGTATTCCCACACACATAAGAAGTAAGTTCAGCGTACCTATGTGCTCTTTCCCCTACCCCAAATTTGGTCCTTCACTTGCAGTTTGTAAATGTTAAAGAGATGAGGGGCGGAATGTCACAGAAATGACTACAGCATTTCCTTATGAGGGGAAATAGTAATGTAAAGAGCACTAGCCAGAATCTGGAGTCCATGATCTTCATGTCATCAATATTGTATTATACACAAGAGATTGTTCTTCTGCATGAATTACAGGTTCCTCTGCAGAGCTGTGGAAATCCTTTGCTGAAAGGAAATCTTATTACTGTTCCTATGAATGTCTACCAGCGACTTCAGAGAATATAGAGCTTATGACCAACAGGAAAATCACTTGAAGCAACAAAAAGGTACGATTGTGCATCAACTTCTCTAGCAGGAAGATCATCAAATTTTGGTAAGACAGAAACCTCTACGGAAGCTGCAGAAAGTAGATCAACCACTAACTGATCTAATCAAGTGTCTTGTTACAAAGGATCCCTGAAATGATATCACCAGCTCTCCATATTTGTAGTGCAACACTTATTTCTCCTGGACATTTGGTTCGAGGCCAAGAAGCTTCACTGTGGATCACTGCACATGAACACGGATGCTCAGGAAGTTCAACTGTTCTTTGATCTTCTTGAAGATAGGATGGCTCTACAGAAGGATCTGAGATCCCTGAAATGATATCACCAGCTCTCCATATTTGTAGTGCAACACTTATTTCTCCTGGACATTTGGTTCGAGGCCAAGAAGCTTCACTGTGGATCACTGCACATGAACACGGATGCTCAGGAAGTTCAACTGTTCTTTGATCTTCTTGAAGATAGGATGGCTCTACAGAAGGATCTGAACAGGCTGGATTGATGGGCTGAGGCCAATGGTGTGAGGTTCAACAAGCCCAAGTGCCGGGTCCTGCACTTGGGTCACACCAACCCCATGCAGTGCTACAGGCTTGGGGCAGAGTGGCTAGAAAGCTGCCCGGTGGAAAAGGACCTGGGGGTGTTGGTCAACAGCTGGCTGGAGATGAGCCAACAGTGTGCCCAGGTGGCCAAGAAGGTCAATGGCATCCTGGCCTGTATCAGGAATAGTGTGGTGAGCAGGACTCAGGCAGTGTTCATCCCCCTGTACTCAGCACTGGTGAATCACAGGATGGTCAGGGTTGGAAGGGACCTCTAGAGATCATCTAGTCCAATCGCCCCGCCAGAGCAGGGTCACCTACAGCAGTT
>NW_009647743.1:521373-542357 GCF_000708025.1 Charadrius vociferus
AACAGGTTGCACAGGACGGCGTCCAGGCGGGTTTTGAATGTCTCCAGAGTGGGAGACTCCACAACCTCTCTGGGCAGCCTGTGCCAGTGCTCCACTACCCTCAAAGTAAAGAAGTTCCTTCTCATGTTAAGATGGAACTTCCTATGTTCAAGCCTGTGCCCGTTACTTCTTGTCCTGTCACTGGGCACCACTGAGGCGTCACCTCAAATATTGCGTTTAGTTTTGGGCTCCTCACTACAAGACATCAAGATTCTGGAGTGTGTCCAGAGAAGGGCAACGAAGCTGGTGAGGGGTCTAGAGAATGGGTAGATGTGGTGCTGAGGGACGTGGTTTAGTGGTGGTGCTGGCAGTGTTAGGTTGACGGTTGGACTTGATGATCTTAAAGGTCCCTTCCAACCTAGGCGATTCTATGACTCAAGCCAAAGCACTCTCAGAGCAAGCTGTGTCCTCTGCTGGAGACACAAGCACACCAGGAGCCTGAATAGTGAGCGGAGCAATGCTTGTGTGCCTTTTAGTGACTTTGGATCAATTCTGTGGCTTTTAAAATTGCATCCTTAGAGAAAGTTCCCATATACTATTGCTACATTAAACCCTGAGCCTAATGATTAATCATCTCCTGCCACTGAAAACTGTTTTCAACATGAATACCTGTAAAAACAAGCAAGCTGTATCACTGAAGATCAGCAAAGTTATGCTAAATCTGTTTAGTAACTGGGTACTTTAATTATCTGTGAAAACATATATAAAATTAATGCTAAAATGGCAAAAGTCATTGCTAAACGTGAGCTTCAGACTGTTACTGAAAACTGATGACACTCTATTACTGAGTGTTTAAAAGTTAACCTTGCGAGATTTACTACTACGTTGGAGTAGGGTATCAGAATGAAAATACTGCTGCTAATGAATCAGACAATGACTAAATAGTCTGTCTCTCTAGATCAAAGCCATCTTTTAACAACATAATCTGAACTCCTTGGTCTTCAGCCTGCACTCATTACTCAAGGAAAAGGAAATGAAGTTAATAAAAAAATTACTTGGGTAAGGATTCTACCAGTCATTTTTATGGTGTTGCTTAGAAAAATAACACATTAATGAAAAGGTCAAAAAAAAAAATCCTAACATCTCTCTTACAAGCAGGTAAACAATTGTGATGACGAGGAATTAAATAGACTTTCTCACATGTATTTATTCCTCTCCATCAGGCTTTAGAACCCCTTTTCTAAGGTAAGTTGACTGATTGCACTGTGTTATGTAGCGCTGAAAAGGTCAGATAGCCTCATGCAACAGTTCTCAATATAGTATAAAACCCAACACCACAGCACTAATACTGCTTTCTGTGTATGTTTTTGAGCCAGGTTACTTTTGTATAACTTCCACGAGTATTTCAGAAAGTCAAGGACCTTTCTGACTTCTCTTGTCCATTCTAGTAAGTTTAAAACAAAACTTCTTTAGGTGTGATTGACACAGGAGCATCCTTTTCAGCACTATTTTTTAGAATATATATGTAACATATTCAGTCCTGGTAAGGAAAAAGAGCAAACCTTCAACTATCCTTCAGCAGGCATAAGTTTAACCTGAAAATTTATTTAAGATTATGGGAAGGAACTCGTAAAGGTTTCCGATATCTCTTAGACTACTTCAGTGAGCTAATTGCACCCATTTCTTCAGGATATAATAGATGCTGATTCAAAATCTGACATGTACACTGTGCCTCACACTGGAAAGAATGTGATTTCGGTCCTATCTAGAGACCAGAAAGCCTGCTGAAAGGGATCAGCCTTTGAAGAAGAGAATTTGAAGTTTTCCCTTAACGAGAGGGCTGTGTAGGAAGTCCTGGTCAGAGAAAATGCTAGGAAATGCTAGAATATCAACTTTCCCATCTTATCTCAACATGAAAACGATTCTGAGAGAGAGAGAGAGGAGCTTTTGACTTCTGGCCAAGAATAAAAACTTCCTAGGAAAGGGAGAAATATGATCTAGGCTGTCTTTCAAGGGAGTGAAGAAAAAGAATGTATTTGTTTACCACATAAGCTATTCATCTACTTGTGATACAGTCAGTGTACCCAATTAAACTGAGTTTTAAACTAAGGAGTTAAGTTACTCTTCTTCCTTCAGAAACATTGCATTGATCACAATACTTCTGTGAGCTTCTGAGCCGTGTTTTAATTTGTCTATGGACACAAAAAATCTGTAAGGGAGAACTGACTTTTGTCTTGGCTTGTTATTTGTTAGATGATTTCCTGGCTATGGTTATTGCCCGTGGCACATAATGCACCCTTGTCTTTTCTCAAGACAGAAAATTTTCTTTTCATTACTACATCAATCTCAGGATGTAGTGGGAAAGGCACAACAGAAATTGGTAGAGATTTAAAAAATAAAAAAATTCTATGGACAGAAATGTTAAGATAGTATTAGTCAGTGCTATGAAAATAAAGACTTATACTCAGCTTCATTACCATTCAAATCCATTCAAATCCAGGACCCTGTGTGCAGGTTGGTGGCAGCAGATACTCAGTGTCTTAGTATGTAGGTTATTTGGACCAGGAACCATATTTATCCACATTTTACCTACTTTACAGAAATTTAAAAAAAATCTTAACTATTGCTAGCACACTGGTAATATAAATGTTGTTGTGTATGTGCCTTAATAATCATTATAAACAGATAAATTTTTTAAAAGACTTGGCTGAAAGGGTATTATTGACATTTCTCCCACAATACCACTTTACAACACATGATAATTTCACCACAGTCAGATTACACATGTGGGTCTCTGCCACAGAAAAAGTCATAGTTTTCCAGCCTATTCTTCTCACTGAAATTTGCCAAATATTTTGAGTATGCCACTGGATTTCAATTCTGCTTCCTTTGTATCTTGGTTATGGGATCCACTGAAAAGACAGTGATCTCAAAGAGATTTAAAAGCAAATCTCCATCACTCTTCAGTTGCCAAATTGGCTAATTACCCAGACTACAGGCATAGCTGTGTGTCAAAATTAGCGCTGATACTTCTAGGGGGAAATTACCAGTTTAAGCACCAGCCTGAAGAACTGGGTGGTCCTAGCATTATTTATCAGCTAATGTGAACAATCAAGGCTTCAAGGACCCGTTTTGCTTTCCATTGCTTTGATTCTATGTTACAAGATGTTGAAAGAATAAGAACTACAGAATGAGCAATAGGTGTTATGCAAAGAGGGAATTTTCTTTTCACTGCTACAAAATTCTCCTGCCTTTTGATGATGGGGCATGAAATTGCTTTGACTGCAATTAAGCAGCTGTAAGTAGAACAACACTTAGTTTCTCCACGCACCTAGCTGTGTCTTTTTTAATTTGACCATGTTAATGAAATGGCCAACATTTTCTTTTCTTGAAGTTAGAGGAGGTTTATGGTGGTGTTCTCTTTCATCTAGATCATACTGCTTTTACAACAACTAGGTTGTTCTTCTGGTGCAAGTACGTGGCACTTGGTAAATAGCATGCTCAGTAAGAAGTGGCAAGGAGTTGTGATGTCACAGTAGGAAACTACAAGAAGTCTTCTTCCTGTAGGAGATAACTGGAGCGTCTGAGCTCCAGAGGGAGGGGAGTAACATTTTCCACAGCAGAAAGAGATGGAGCCTTTAGACTCCGTGCAGCTTTAGTTCATCTTCTTTTCTGTGAACACCAGTTATTTACTTTTTTCTTCTGGGTGCTTTGTAAGTAACTTAAACACAGAAAAGGAATTCTTGATACTCCCTTCTTAACTTTTCACGTATCTCATTACCATGACTACTGACAGCCACATGACTGTCTATGTCACTGAAGTCTCTAAGTGTGTTATCTGTTACTTTTCCATTTTCTGACCCTGATGGAGTCATTGGACATTCTAGTTATCTCCAAACTTCTGAATTCTTCTTACTTCATCACGTTCTAGATGTGCACAAGCCAGTAACATTCTCAGCAAAGGCTTCTACAGGCCGGTCAATCTCATCTCTGTGCCTGGTGAGATCATGGAGCAGATCCTCCTGGAAACTCTGCTAAGGCACATGGAAAATAAGGATGTTATTGGTGACAGCCAACAAGGTTTCACCAGGGGCAAATTGTGTCTGATGAATTTGGTTACCTTCCATGACGGGGTTATGTTGTTGGTGGATAAGGGAAGAGCAACTGACGTCATCTACCTGGGCTTGTGCAAAGCGTTTGACACTGTCCCGCATGACATCCTAGTCTCTAAATAGGAGAGACATGGATTTGATGGATGGACCACTCAGTTGATAAGGAACCGGCTGGATGGTCACACTCAAAGGGTTGCAGTCAACAGCTCAATGTCCAAGTGGAAACAAGTGACGAGTGGCGTTCCTGGGACCAGTGCTGTTTACCATAATTGTTGGAGACATGGACATCAGGATTGAGTGAACTCTCAGCAATTTTGCTGATGACACCAAGCTGTGTGGTGCAGTCGACATGCTGCAGGAGCAGGATGCCATCCAGAGGGACCTGGACAAGCTTGAGAGGTGGGCCTGTGCAAACCTCATGAAGTTCAACAGGGCAAAGTGCAAGGTCCTGCACATGGGATGAGGCAATCTCAAGCAAAAATACAGGCTGGGTGGAGGATGGCTCAAGAAAAGCCCTGAGGAGAAGGACTTGGGGGTTTCAGTTGATGAGAAGCGCAACATGAGCTGGCAATGTGTGATTGCAGCCCAGAAGGCCAACCATATCCTGGGCTGTATCAGAAGAAGTGTGGCCAGCAGGTCAAGGGAGATGATTCTGCCCCTCTACTCCTCTCTCGTGAGACTCCACCTGGAGCACTGTGTCCAGCTCTGGGGCCCCCAACATAAGAAGAATATAGGCCTGTTGGAGCAGGTCCAGAGGAGGGCCACAAAGATGATCAGAGGGCTGGAGCCCCTCTGCTGGGAGGACAGGCTGAGAGAGTTGGGGGTGTTCAGCCTGGAGAAGACTCCTGGGATACCTTATAGCAGCCTTCCAGTACCTAAAGGGGGCCTACAAGAAAGCTGGAGAGGGACTTTTTACAAGGGCATGTAGTGATAGGACGAGGGGCAATGGCTTCAAACTGGAAGAAGGTTAAAGTCTCTTCCGGACACAGCTGTTCTTCTTCTTTATTTCTTATCTTGTCACATGTCTTTGTCCAAAGTCACTGCTGGCTTTTCTGCTCTAATAATGAGGTCAGATTCATTCAAATTGCAGGGTTTGGCCACCAAGTAAGTCCCTGTGAAGTAAAAATAAAAGACACGGAATTTTTGTTCCTTCCATGAGCTCATGTTGAGGGACTTATTCTAAACCTTTCTTCCCACTTTCACCTCTGTATGTGGGAGAAGTATCCCACAGGAGGGAATGCCAAACATGGTGGTACTTGACTATGACCAGGATCCCTGTACAACAGCACAAGCTACAGAATTGTTGTCCTTTTAACTCTTCAAATGCAATTTTATGTCAAGGAAGATGAGTCTCATACACATTTGCTTGTGGTTCATCTCTCATGTCCTTGTTGATTCAGTAGAGAAATAACCGTCATAATAAATAAGAAAGAAAAAAACCCTAAACACTTCCAACACTCAGTATTTGGGGTAAGACAGTGGCAAATATGTATTAAAAAAGGAAGAACTGCATAAGTACATTATAACTTGAATATATGCTGTTAATTTATTTTAAATTTTTTATAGTATTTTATTTGATTTTTCTCCATGTTTCATCAAAGAACAGTGACGAGTGAGTGCTTTTAGCCATAAAATGTTCCCTAAATCTTTAGTTTGAAATATTAAGCTGGTTTGAGGATTTATAGGCTTCTGCAGAAATGTCATCAGAAGTATTTATAAATGGGAAAAAATGAAGAGAAAACATAACTTAAATTCAGTCCCTCTACAAATTAAAAATGTTTGTTATTGCTGTAATATACAGCAAAATATTATCAGACATATGGTATTGTTATGTGAACCATATGCTTGCATCTCTTGCAGAGCATATGGTAAGAGTTTAAAATAAGCAGCATTATAAAAACATGATCGGTTTTAAAAATATATCATTTATAACAAACAAACTTTTAAATTATTTTTTTGTTGTTGTTTTTATAACACAGGTATTTGCAGGAACGCGTCTGACAAAATTTCCTCCCGCGGCTATTGAAGGTGTGTAATATTAAGAGTGCCTCTTGTCTGTTTGGCTGCTTCCATCTCCACTGGGAATGGTTGAAATTATTTGGTGTCATAACCAAAGTGTAAGGAAATACCTTTTGCTGAAAAAAAACCCCTGAAGTTCTAAAAGACAGTGGATAGTGTGCGTAAGTACTGTTATATGCTACTAAAGAGGGTGGAAAACATTTTGCTGTGTGTCATGGACTCTTGTTTTGGAACATGATCCCTCTTGTAGACAAAATAAGCTGGGCAAAACTGTAAAGCAATCTACTGTTGCTTCACCTTTAAACTTCTCTAGAAAAGATTTGGTCCTTTAGGTGCAGGAAAATTATAAAGAAGCTCAAAAAGGGACGAGTCCTTTTCTTCCCATCTCCTTGGCCAACAGGTCACTGCTGTGATGAAAAGCCTCATTCTGTACGGGCTCATATAATGTTCCTGTCACCATGGTGCCTTACGTTAGTATTATTGCTTCTTATCTTTCCAGTTATATGTACTGATATCAAATCTCTTCTGTTGTGATAGTTAGTTCAGCTAAGATTTTATTAGCATTTAAATTCCATCACCATTCTTCACAGAATAGGTAGTTAATAATGTACAAACCAGGCAAACAAATTAAAATTGTACTGTATTGCTTAATAGGCTACCTGATATTTTTGACATTTTTCAAAAAGAAGAATTTTCAACGTCAGTGCAACAATGCACCATTTGTTTCGACTATGTTCTTGTTTATTATACAGTTGTCAGGATTTTCATTCTCTCTCAGTCTATCCTTCTTTCTCTCTTCCTTTGCCTTTCTTCTTTTAGGTTCTATAGTATCGCTACAGTAAAAAAGAAAATATTGATAAATGAGGCTTGCCATTAAGGGGAAGCAATTTGCAGCAGAGTGAAAAGTTATAACGGTTCTTTGAATTATGAGAAGGCAGTGATTCTTTTGAAATATAAATGTGTGTAATTATATGAAAGAGTGCAAAATTATTTGGTCTTTGTTCCTTGTTTTATCTTTCTGACTTTTACTGTTAAGGTTGGACAGCTAACAGCCTCTTCTGTTTGTTGGTCAAATAAAAAAAAAAAGGAAGAGAATGTGTTGGATTAGCACATATTTTGTTTCATTTTTATTCTTCTGTTAAAACCACTTAAAACTTTTTTTTTTTGCTTTATGTAAATTGATAGATTTTTAAACACAATACTCCTGTTAAATTAAAATCTTTTGTTTTTTTCTTCAGAATTGTTCCTTTTCTAAATTCACAGCTCAGCAAATCAACAGGAATTCAAAACTTTTTCTCTGCCACTAAATCTGTATTTATTATGTACAGGTTTGTTTTGTTTGTTGTTTTATTTTTTAAAGAAGTTATTCCAAACATTGCATTTACCTATGCGTAAGAAAATCACACAGCGTAATATTATCCTTTCATTCCACTCCTGTCAGTTCTCAGTTTTCTCAATCCAGCCTTCTCTTTGACTCAAAGATTCTTTCAAGTTTAGTCTAGCTTGAAACTCAATCTGGTTCTTCTACTCCAGAACACTTTGCCTATGTCTATTTTTTTCTGTTTTTTCTTTATTTCAGAAATTCTCTGTTCAGTCAAATCCTGTAGTTGCTCTTCTTAAAGCGTTGCTTGTAGTTAGGTTCCACTGCAAAGTCATTAAAATAAGAATCTTTTAAAGGCCTTTCACAGGCCTTGGAAAAGGTCCTAAACATATATTTTTGGGGAAAAGCATGCAGAATTCTGGATGGAGCACTTAGATTTTATACAAAAGGCATGTAGGCTGCTTTCTCCATTCCCTGTTATGTAAAGGAGTAGATGTAAAGGCATGGGCCTTTCTGTGGAAAAGAGAGGAGAAATTGTCAAGAATTAAAAGACATATTCTTAGTGAAATCTTACCAGATCTTCAGAAATGGATCAAAGTGTGTGGGTTTTTTTTTTTTGGTTTTTTTTTTTTATATATACTTTTTTCCTGATCTATATAAATGGAAAGGTAAAGTTGTCAGAAATCCAAAAGAAATATGGAGCAAACTTCGTAATCCCCATTCCCAGACATCTGGTATTATTACGTGCTTGTCGAAAATGGTTTGACACTTTGGCATTTTTCCATTAACACTAATGGTATTAGGGGTAACAAAAGCGTCAGTTCAAAATTCTGGGTACAACGCGGAAGTGAGAATGCGCTCGTTCCATATGCATATGTTCAACCGCAATGTCTATTTACCGTTTGGTCCAGTGACAATCACAGCATTATAACTGCTCTTGCAATTGCAGGCACAACACGGTCAGGATAAATATTGATGAATTAGAGGGAACTGAAGGGGGAAGGCAGCTTGGGTGTCATCCAGCAAGGATACACGTGTAAGGATGACTTTGTGGAAAGGGCATCTGGGAAAAAAAGGATTTGTAATTTGCTTTTCAGTAAAAGTTAGGAAAAAAGAACATCACTTCCTCCTTGGGTGCACAGGTAGATGGGTGTCTATTGCATCAGCAGGTTCTGCCAATGAGCCCTAAAACCTCCAGCAATTCAGCAAGGGGAGATACAGTTTTTCTCTTTCGTTGCAGTTTTCCAGAAAAACAGCCCAGGTTAAAATTTCAAGTGAAACGCATTGCCCTGTGCAGTGTTATGGCGTATTGCATCTGATCAATCATACCAGGCTACGGGTCATATCCCGGTGTGTGTGTTATCACTCTAGTCACCTCACATTGAAATGTGTTATATCATGTTGGAAATTTGGGTCAAAAGAAGGATCATTTTTAGGGATTACGTTTATGGGAAGTCAGCTTTCAAATCAGACTACTTTTTCTAGCTGTGGTCTGACACCAGCATAATGCTTTTAACCCTAAAAAGCTGTAAAATTACTTACCCATCAGGGGACTATCTATATCAAGTGAGGGTTGTTTTTTTTTTTTTTTTTTTTTTTTTTTTAAATACATTATTATTTTTATTCAGGGATTTAATGAAAATCTTTAAAGCAGAGAGTTATTTTCTCCGTAACTTTCATTACCTTTTTTTCATCCTATTCGCAATTCCTATTGTGTTAGAAGCCTAAGTAAGACTTTAAATGCTTTCTAACATCCTCTTGCCTCTGCAAGAACAGGAACATTGTTTCCATATAACATCTACTCTCCCCTTCCTGAATTTCTAACCCCAATAGAGCAGAAGCAAACTGGACCTGGGAAAACTATAGGTGAGTTCCTCTAAGGCTTTTTGGTCAGAAAGCAAAGAATTGGGTTTAGATATTTGAGTTTGCAATGAAAATAGAAGTCTCCCATTGCCATCTAATTTTAAAACTCACCGTTTTCTGTTTCAAATTGTTTACATTTCTTTCCTACTCAGAAAGAAGAAACCATGTTTGATAGCCTCTTTGACTAACGTCAAATAAAACAAGAACAGGGCTGATATGAAGTGTCCATGCATTAGAGAAAGAAATACCTTTCTCGTGTGAGGTGCTCACCTCTGTGGAGAAATACGACTGGACACAGGAGTGTATCACATCTTTACCCCCACACTTGCACAGCATTACTTCCACCCGTTTGATGTCCCGGTCTGATGAATGCATCTCGAGCAATAGTGAGCATTACTGCTCTATCATCAGATCTTCCCTGCAAATCTGTTGTTACAGGAAACTGTTAATATTCCAACAGCATTTTAAGTAATTATGCAAAAAATTATGTGTCGCAGACCCATCGGTTGTGACCGTCTTGCTGAAGAGTAAGATGATCCTTCTGGTTTTGCTCCACCTCCTTCACCCAGGTAATCATCTCATATACTTTTAGTTATCCCTCCCTTGCTTTATAATTAAAGTTTTCCTTCATTTTCAGAGGACTAGAAAGAGTTGCCCCCAACTGTGTGGGTGAGACTTGCCTTGCAGATTGTGCGTGACTTATGAGGTCACGCTGGGAGACACTGGATTCTGTAAAATCTTCCCCCAAAGTCCTCTAATCTGAAATAACAGGAGAGGAAAGACAAACAGCTGCTGATTTCTGGTGCTGCTGGGTGCTGCTTTCTCCTGCACCTGGAGCTGCATCTCAGACCACAAAGAAGTGTTTTCTGCATTGATCATGGAAGCATCTATTGCAAGCAGCTAGAGACACAGTAAGTTTAAGAGCTGCAAACTGCATTCTTTCCAAGGAGAGTTTTCTAATACAATTTTCATCCAACCATTAAACATTCTGCAGTGTTTTGAAATTTGCCTATTTCTTGACAGAAAAAGAGCCAAAATGCAGATGCTGTAGCAATAACTAGAGTCAGACTCAAGAGACAATGAAAATGAATAATTTAGCTAAGGCAGTTGTCATTGTTGGGTTAAAACGCTCTTGAAAAACCCCATAATATGTAAAATTCAGGTAGATTCCTTTTACTACGACTTCCAGAAAATAGGAGGGTTTTAATTTCCGAGCATGATGCATTGCCCTTTGCAGTGCTATGGCAGGTTGCATCTGATCAGTCACACCGGATTACATTGCACATCAAAGCAAATGTTATCATTCCAGTCACATCAGATTAGAAGATGACATATCATGTTGGCAATTTGAATTCAAGTCTTCTGAAGGGTAATTTTTGAGTGTGGGATTAAAATATTCATCCCAGCCAAAGGTCAATAGGTACACTTCAGATATCAAATGTGCAGTATTTGGCACGTTTTCCTTCCTTTTTACACTGTGTTGATGAAGCCAGATGCAATAGAGGCGAAGATGGGAGAAATAAGGCAAAAGGACACACTTTTAAAACATCAGTGTCTAAACTACAGCTGCAAAATATGTGCGGCAAATGGAGAAAGAAAACTGAATGCTCATAGCACAAACTTGCATGTGGAAGATGTGTCATCGCAGAGAAACAAAAACCAAGGGACTAATATGATTGTGCAGTGATCGTTATATTGTGTTGTATAGCCTGTACCATAATACGCATACATATGTGCATCCTCTTTGTGTGCTTATTGTCAGAACTCATGTTTCAGCTCTATGTTTCTAAACACTTGCATTTGAAATAAATATTTGGGGTACTGGCAGTTAGAGGCAGAACTTGCAGCCCAGAGATGGGGAAGATGAATAGCTTTAATTGTCTCTCTTAATCCTGGGCTGCTCTGCCATCTCCAGTGTCGTTTAGATATGTCAAAAGCTGGCACAGAAAATGTTATCATCTCCAGCCTCTTGTTTTGTTCAGAATGCCTGATAATCCCAACTTTTGCCTCCTGAAGGTTTTTAGCTCTTGGTTTTTTTGTTTTTTTTTTTTCCCAGAAAAATGTAAGGATTTTACTTTCTTGGTTTAGTCAGTTATGAAAAAATACTGTGAATTAATCACAGAATCGTTTTGGTTGGAAGAGACCTTGAAGATCATCAAGTCCAACTGTTAACCTAGCGCTGCCAAATTACCACTAAACCACGTCCCTCAGCACCTCATCTACACATCTTTTAAATACCTCCAGGCATGCAAGGCTTAGAGTCATGTGAACATCATCATCAAACCCTTGGTCCGCCCTGTTGCTGTATGGGCAGCCCAATAGTAAGGCTTTAGTCCACCAGGAAAAGGTCATAAGAACCCTGTTTGAAAGGTCTCCAAAGATCCACCACTACAGGTGTCACCATCTTCCCATATAACATGATATTTTCTGTGTCATATGAGTCAGCACCATGTCCATAATGAAAACCATGAAACAGGGCACTTCCTTTCATTTCCCAACTGTTTTTCTAGGGCTGTGAGCTATCTGGAAAAGCAGTTGCAGGGAAGATGAAGGTGTAGCACATGTGTGGAGCAGGAGGCCAGGTGGATTGCACACACTCGCCACTGGTTCCTTCACTGATGCTCAGTGGATGCTGTTGTGTCTCTTGAATGTACTGCTCTCAGGCATCCAGAAATTTTAAAACTGGGCTGACTGTAGCTGGGTAGAGTCTGCCTAGGTCAAAGGGATTTTACATGAATCTGGGGATCTACCTAAATTGAAAGCAATCTTAGGGCTGTATTATGGCTGAGAGTCTTGAGTGTGACAAGAAGTAAAATCCCATGGAAAGATGCCTTTTGAAGATGATGCTGGCTTCTGCTCCACTTAGTCTGAATAAAGAAATATTGCTTTTTTACTACCTTTTTTCTTCTAAAAAAAAATCATGTTATATCTACTTATATAACGTAAGAAAGTATAATAAAGCCAAATGCTGCAATTTGACCCAGAATCATAGAACTGCTACTTGGAAGGGACCACTGGAGATCATCAAGCTCGGTCTCCTACTTAAAGCACAGCTATCACCAATGCTGATCAGAGCGGCCATAAGTTAGTCTTAAAAAAACCTTAGTGTTAAAATAGTCTTAAAAACCCTAGTCTGTAGATTCTGCAACCCCCAGGCAGTGTATTGCAGCCCTACACACCATACCTTCCTCAGCTCTAGGTTTCTGAGACCGTTTGCCCTAGACAAAGATCAGTTGTGGTTTCCTTTTTCATTTCCAGGTTCTGGTGAATGCAAGTGCAATGTTAGCATTCACTTCATGAATAAGGACTGCAAGCTAGGAAATGAGGGTTTCTGATGAAGGAGTTACAATTTACTTTCTCTCTTACTTCCTTGCAGTGCCTTCCCAATCCCACTCCTTCTTTTTATTTTAATCTGCTGTGTTTGTCAATACATGTGACTGGAAAAGCGTAATTTCTTTCTTTTTTTTTTCTCCCCCCCCCCCCCCTTCCAGTTCAGAGAAAGAAGCATGAATATCTCGATCATGGAACATTTTAACTGATTCTTTTATCACCAGCTCAGTCCACTGGTAATATATGCTGTGTTTTATTAATTGGTTCTTGGCAACTAGCCTGCTCATTCCTATTATAATGCCTTTTTTATCTAATAAGCATTTTGATAAAGCTAAGGTTATTTTAATAACATCTCTTATCACAGGACTTCAAGTTAAAACTAGTCTGTTTCAATGAGAGATTTTGAATCCTTTTCTGTCCTTGGTTTTAGCTCTATAAATCCAGAGTAAAATCCAGTTCAAGAAGATAAGATCAGGTGCCGCTGTAAGGATTGGAAGTCCATGACTAGACACATATAAATCTTCATGTTAAGCAGGAAACGATGTTAAGTATGACTACCAGTAGTTACAGTTTTGCAGATTCACTGGAATTTAATCTGAAACATTTACCTACTCTTAAATGTGAAGAGGTTGACAGGGAGAGATAACATCTTCTATTTCCCAAAATATTACAGACACAAATTTCAGACAGGCTTCTGGGTGCACACACTCTTCACCGGTGTGAAAAAGAAGTGTGATTCCTCTTCTAATTTTGTTTTTTTTTCCCCACAAGGTTCAACTGTTCCTGATCCATTTTTTATTGGTTATTTTGAGGGCTTGGAATGTTCATGGTTCCAAGAGAATTTAAATGTTGTTGTAATTATTTTGATGTTTTTCCAACTAAAAGGTACTGCGAGATTTTCCTCCCACTGTGGATTACACTGTATTTTTTCAGGACAGAGAGGCATCTCTGAGAGTGGAGATGTAATTTGTTTGAATCACTGGTTTTCTCACCATGCATGTATGCAAACCTTCTTTTATTTCAGGTTCAAATGTTTGGGTTTTTTTTCAGTGATTGGTTTTAGTTTGCCTGTACTTGTTCTCTGACCTGTGGCTAGGTCATTCCTAGATAGAGTTTGGTGGAAACATGGTCTGGTGCCACGTGAATATTCATTGGTTCCTACATATTCTTCAAGTTTCTCTCTGTAAGTAAATTTAGTATTCCAATCCCAAATTTAGTATTCTAATCCCTAGTTAAAGACAACAGGTAATCTTCAAGCTCACAGTTATGTGATTCATTCAGTTTCATGTTTTCAGTAAGTGGGGAAGATATAAAAAGAGGAAAACACGTGTACTGTCTCAATTTTTTTATATTGGTATTTATTCACCTTGTATTCATCCAAGATCAACATAATGTGAGCAGTCTAATTATTTAGATTTGAAATTATGTGTGACTTTTATTTTTAAAATAATGTTTAATAATCTTGTAGAGATGCTATACATCTCTAGCATATAATAAAACAAGGTAGATGAATAGTGGTCTTATTGAATGTATGTTGTTGACAAAACACATCAAGGACTATCTATAGATAGTTAAGAAACAACTTTTTTATTTTATGATATGAATGCATTATAGAACTATAGCTAATTCTCTTCTTACGTGTGTTTTTGTCATTTTTAAGGTTCTAAATTTAGGCAGGATTGTTGGAAGACACATCCTAAGGTGTACTGAGACAAGTGACGAGTCCCTAACGGAGTCAAAAAATGCAGTGAGAAGTGCAGTCAAGCTCTTTTGGGAGGCAGCTAGGTCCCTGGATATTCCCTTAAAGCGTCGAAAGCCTATGCTTTGGGGATACTGAGGATATAACTTTTTTCTGAAACAGCAGTAAAAAACACTTCACAGCCAACTGTGCTCCAGCCCTGATTATCATTCAAAAACTTCCTTTTGACTGTAACAAGTCATGAAAAAAGATGCCAAGATGTGGATAGTCTCTATTTTCCCCTTGCTTTCCCAAGTAGTATATGAGAACGCAGTGCAATATGTATAGCAAGATTTTGTGGGTTTTTTTTTTTTCATTGTTTTTTTAACTTTTAGTTGGTTATTTCCTAGGTCTTTAGATGCTAAGACAGATGGAATAAAACACAATCAATGTAAATTGCTGGATTGCCCATACAAATACCAACACAGAACCAGCTAGATGTAGATACCATATATCTGTAGTATGTTATATATTTATACAACAATGATTTTTCAAAATCCTGAAATGAACATCATAAACTGGCAAAGAAGCAGAAAAGTTTGCAGTCTTTTTGGAAGGTTGCCACAAATGTACTCTGGTGAATCGTGAGGGTAAGAGTAGTAGTGAATCTCTTTTATGGTGCTGTTATCAGGACATAATGTGCTGGTTTTACGGCATACCACCACAGCCAGAACCCAAACTACCAATGGAAATATAATTTAGGATCTGATGTGAGATCTTGCAGTGCATCAGTAATTTAATTGGATCTTTCATCATTCCCATCTCTAACTGTCGTTAGCTGATAATTGCTTATCCTAAAAGAACTGGGGAATTTTGTACATATTTGACAGAGCCCAATGTGTACTCAGCATTTAAACAGAGCACAACCTACTACATGATTGCTATGCTGGGGAGAAAAGAAAGAACTCTTTAGCCTCTTGATCCCCAGAGTGAAGTGTTTTCCTATCTTTATAAATGTTCCTGTAAGCTCACCGTGGGTTTTGTAGGTTTTTGTGTTGGTTGTTTTTTTTTGTTTTTTTTTTTTTAACAGCTATTCTTATAGGTGCACTGTTCTAATAAACCATGGCCCCCACTAAGCTCATCCAAAGAGAGGCATATATCACCAGGCATTCGCTTGAATCTTGCAGGAGATGTTACTGTGATGAGTATAATAGGGGAATCTGAACAGAATAGAGACGACTGAGCACATTTTTACTCTAAACATTTTACATATCATTTTGCTTTCACAGTAGGTGGTTTGAAGGTTCTCCTAACCACTGCTGTTATGTACTGTGCAGAAGGTCAGAGTAGATGATCATAATGGTCCCTTGTAGCTTTATAATCTATGAATCTATACTCCCGGGGAATTGTAAGTGCTAAGAAATCTGCTTAAAAACACTGGTTACAGAGAAAGCAATCAAAAATGATTGGGAGAAGGCGCCCCCCACCATCCCTCTTAATAAGGGTTCTGAGTACAGAGATGGGGGAAATTTGTGACACAAATTATAGATGGATTTTTTTCAATTAAGAAAGAAAGAGAGGAAGCTGGGCAATTTCAAAACAACTCATACACAAAGTTACCGACGAGGGGAACAGTAAGGGAAACCTTGGAAATATTGTAACAGGCAATTTGATTGTAGCAGACGTGCATTTTGAAGAAAGACAAAAGGGAGAAAAAAAATGCCTGATCGATAATTATTTTGCTGTCAGATTCCGAGAGAGCTTGAAAGTTCCTGAAATACTAGCAAAAAAGCAAACAAGCAGCAGAATTATGAATAATCCTGAACCTATCAGTTCATAGGCTTAAATTTCGGCTTGAATGAAGCAAGGAAATAAATATCAGGAGCAAAGTGTCCATTGAATAGCTAGTAGATAATGGAATCATAAGGAATGAGCAGCATGAACTTGTCAGGAAAAAGAAAGATGGGTTTGTTGTTGACGATAGAATTTTAATTTTAGTACAAAAAAAGGAAAATAGATTTCATAATCTATTTTTGCATGAATCCTGTCTCAGGCACTAAAAAAAAAAATCCTTTCATATTAGCTGTCAAAATCCCTCTCTCAAAATTAATTAAAAGTCGTTTGGATAGGGACACTGTCATATGGACTGAAAAGTGACTGAAGGGCCATTAACAAGGGATAATGATACACAGCAACGTATCAGGTTGTGGGGGAGCTCTCTGGTAGCACTGAAGGGACTAGTGTTAGTTCCAGGTTTTTTTGACATCCTCATTAATGATTTGAAAGTGGGAGTAAACAACAAGTTAATGAAATTCACAAATTACACTAAATTGGGAGGTGTTGCAAACACCAGCGATGGCACAGAAATAATAGGAAGGGACCAAGCAATATCAGAAACATGGACATAACAGCGAAATGAGATTCAATTTGGAACAAGGCTATCTAATAATATATGAAGAAAAGTAATCCAAAACATAGCTGTGGTGTGGGAGAGAGAAACCTGGAAAGCAGTAATGCTTAAAGAACCATGGAGGTGGTAATGGGTGGAAAATTAGGCATGATTCTATAGAGTGATATGGCATTAAGGGAGGCCAATGAGCTTTTGGGTTTCATACAAAGAGGTGTCAAAGAGCGAGGAAATAATAATCATTCACAGCATAACACTCATGCAACTAAGCCTGGAATATTGCATTCGGTTCTGGGCACCGGTTTACTAGAAAAGTAAATGAGCAAATGAGATACATTTCACAGTGGAGCAGCAAAAATGAACAAAAGATGAGGGAGAACATTTTAGGAAGAGAAAATGTAAAAGCCAAATGCCACTCTGTATACCTTGGCCAAATGACAACTGAAAAGGGACGTGAGAACATTGTGTCTGTATAAAGGTTGTAAACTCCAAAGGCAAAAAAAGATTTAGGAAGGAAAAAAGTCATAGCAATAAATTTAATAGGGTAAAATTAGGAGATAAATTAAAGAAAAAAAATAGAAAACTAGATACCAGGAAACAGTTTGTGGATTTAATCGAGTTTCTACTTGCTTTTGGTTAGAAGAATTATTGTATGAAAATGGGCATTCAGAAAACAAAATGTGTTACAATTGTATTAATTGTTCCACTTGGAATTTCCTAGTAAAACATGCTTTTTGTTATTCTCTTGATTGCTGACTAAAACTCAATTCCAGTGTAATCTGGAGGTAAAGTGGTGCAGGTTGCATTGTCTGGAACATTTTACAAAGGGCTAAATAAATCAACTCTCCATGTTTTAACAATCCATGCAAGTATTAGCTAAAATCAATAACTGCACAGATATATGAAGGACAAAAATAACAGAACGGATGAATAGAGCACTCAATAACCAGAAATATGGGTAAAGCAAGGCCACACTGCCTAGAGAGGTAGTGAAGCAGAAAGGTTGTATTTGCTCCTTCACTGTAGTAGAAGGAGTGAAGGAGAACAAGAAAAGAAGCACAAAACACTCTTGTGAAAAGAGAATTTTAGTCACATCTGAAAATGCGGGATTTCCAAAGAACAGCTTTTCCCTACCCTGATGTGTAAAATTTGTTGTAGAGACCTGTATACTTTATTTGCTTTTCCCTTTCGAGAAAGGCATTAAATGAATATAAAATTTAGCAAAGAAAGATGTCTTTTTAACTGTTCTTGAAACTACCCTGGAAGTTTCTCTATATTGCTATCAAATCCTAATATGGTGGTCTAAGAAAAGAATTTTGAAAAAAATTCATTTAAAAATAAAGTCTTTCATTAAAATAAAAATCTGTAAGGAGATGGATCAAGGACATCTTATCTAGGGAAATTAAATGAAAACCTCAAGATTTTTCTAGGTCTACATGTTTCTGTACAGAGTTACAGAAGATTATGAAGAGATGGCAGGCAAGTAAGGGTGACAAAAGAGAGCAAAGATGAAATAAGACTACGTGGAAGCAAATATGTAACATAGTCCTGTTATATAGGGCATTTCTACCTACATTTTGCTGTCTGGTGTGACATCCCTTACAAGACTCTGCTTAGGAGCACCTTTCACTGATATCTAAGACATGCCCTAGCTCTTTCTGGTATTAATATTGTTTTGTTTGTTAGGAAACATTGTAAGCCATTTTGAACAATTCAATCTGCTTGTGTGTTTTGAGCATCTCCTTCAATTCTCATTTCCTGAAGACGCTCATCCCCTCTGTTCTCCATACTAATCAGCTCTGCATGTTCTTTGTCGTTTACATATATTCTTTTGGGGTCAATCAAAGAAAAATCATCTGATTTCTATTTTTTGGAGGGGAAGGGGGGGCTTGGTAAGCTACATTTGATGGCATCTAAAACACAACAAATCTGTACACAAGGATCATACACAAAACCCAAGGGAACCTGGGATATGGACAGAAACGATTTCTGGCCTAAGTATGTGATTGACACATCTTAATTCAAATGCAGAAATCAGTCTAGCTTTTCTTTTTAGTGCGCTAACACATTTTTGTAACATCTCTCTCCAGGAAATATGGTGTAGTCAATGGTATAGTATTTTTCATATGTGAGAAATGTTGCTATTTTGATACAACTGCACTGTGACATTTAACCTTGTGCGGAAGGTTACAGTGACACTAGAAGATAGTGAAAAATGGCTGAGCAGCAGGACCATGACACTGTGGCATGATATGATTTATTTTTTCCATAATTTGCTTTTCAGCTCTTCCTCTTCTTCTATTTCTCATGAGACTAACACATTCACCTGAAGCAGACTAGTTAAGATACATTTTCACCCATTCAAAAAGACATGGCTAATTATAAGGGCTGTACGGCAAGTTCAAATGTTGTGAGGATGTCTTAGGCTGTTTAAAGCTCAAATGTGTTGTGAGAGAAAGACTTTTTTTGAAGCAATGGCAGAAGATACACAGGTATTTGTAGGCACAGGTGCAACGAGGGTTTGAAGGGGGGGTCTCCACTGCAGGGGAGCACGACAGTTCAAAATGGAAGTTCTGTTGCATTTTATTCATCGGTGACAAGACCAACACAACACAACCAGGGCCACAGTAGACTGCACGAACCTGACAATGGTCAGTTGTAAAGTTGTGTCCGTGATTGCCCCAGAGGGCAGTAACTCCTTTCTGCCTTTTTCTCTCCAGTAGGGTTTACAGGGGAACCTCAGCCGTGAGGATGCAGAACCCCTGTGGCCCACACGGTGCCTCAGCCGCACAGACGTCCTCTCTCTGTCCCCCTTTTTCTCAAGGGCAGGCTGGCTTTGGCTGGGATGGAGTTAATTTTCTTAACAGTAGCTGCTATGGGGCTATGTTTTGGATTTGTGTTGATAACACAGGGATGTTTTAGCTGTTGCCCAGCAGTACTCACACAGATTCAAGGCCTTTTCTGCTCCTCCCACCACCCCACCAGCGATGGGCTAGGGGAGCACAAGAAGTTGGGAGGGGACACAGCCGGGACAGCTGACCTCAACTGAACAAAGGGACATTCCATACCATGTGATGTCACGCTCGGTATTTAAAGCTGGGGGAAGAAGGAGGAAGGGGGAGACATTCAGAGTGATGGTGTTTGTCTTCCCAAGTCACCATTCCGTGTGATGGAGCCCGGATTTCCTGGGGATGGCTGAACATCTCCCTGCCCGTGGGAAGCAGGGAAGGAATTCCTTGTTTTGCTTTGCTTGCGTGTGCGGCTTTTGCTTTACTTATTAAACTGTCTTTATCTCAACCCATGAGTTTTCTTACTTTTACTTTTCTGATTCTCTCCTCCATCCCACTGCGGGGGAGTGAGTGAGCAGCTGCGTGGGGCTTGGTTGCCAGCTGGGGTTAAACCACGACAAGGGTGTATGTAGTGTTTTCCTAGAAAGGTACAGCATATGGACCATGAGCTACTCAGAGTGTTTACTACTTACTGCTCTCCTCCAGATCTCTACGAAGACTCAGCAACCAACTGTAGCCGCTGGGTTTGAATTAACAGTTGCCATTTCTTAAATCAATAAAACTGCTACATAGAGGCTGGATTTTCAGAAATCTAATACCTCGCAGAGATATAAGGAAATGTAATGGGAACTACTTCAGGACTGAACAAACGTAAATCAAAGGTAATAGCTACGTAATGAAGTGCGCAGACATTCAACAAAAAATGTGGCTGCTGGTCTATGGGCTAGTCTAGCCAGTAGCCTGCAGCTTTACAGAAAAATGCACAGCTATTTAAATTGTAGGATCATTAAACTCTATTAAATCTTAATTTTTATAAGTGATAGACAGCTATTCATAAGACAAAAGCAGATAAAAATAATACAAAGACATTGAAAATAGGCAAGCTGATCAACCAATATTTAGCTGCAAAAAACCTGATGTATAATCATGCCATAAATCTAACTTTGTTTTTATTTACTTTCTGTCTCATGATCTAAGAGGAGCATTAATTCTTTTTTCCTTTGTTTTGGGATTTTATTTTTTTTAAATTTTTTTATTCTATTTTTAATTATTCATATTCTCAAGAAAACGGTGCAAAAGAGTAAAAGCTGCATAGTTCTTTTAACTTTGAATCATTATGACTGTAGAGAACAGAGGCTTCTATCAGGATTATGTGCTCATGTTGTTGTACAATAATGCAGATTTACTCCTTTATTGAAAAGCTTATATAATAATAGGTAGATTTGCAAAGGCACAAATTGATTTCCCACTTTCTTTCTGTATGTAT
>NW_009647743.1:542405-576565 GCF_000708025.1 Charadrius vociferus
GAAAGTGTAGTAACTTGCTTGGCATTGTAATGGAGAACACAGGATACAGGCAAGAAGAGTCTGGACAACTCTGAGCCTATATACACAATGACATGTGGAAGGATGCCACTACTGCACCTTCACAGCAGACTTTGGCAGGAATCCACTGACAAACATAATATCGTAGATTTACGTTAGATATCAGGACAAAACTTTTCACTGTGAGGGTGGTGAGGCACTGGAGCAGGTGGCCCAGAGCAGCTGTGGCTGCCCCATCCCTGGAGGTGTTCAAGGCCAGGTTGGACGGGGCTTGGAGCAACCTGGGCTGGGGGGTTGGAACTAGATGTTCTTTAAGGTCCCTTCCAACCTAAACCATTCTATGATTCTGTGATTCTATGATCTTTTCTTACAACTAACTGATAGGTGATCCAGAAGGCAGAAAGGCATAAAAAAATTTTTTTTTTTTTTAAACTGATTTATTTGCAACTAAAAAACAAAACCAGAAGATCAGAGTCCCACTGCTTACTGACTCATCATTAATACTTTTGTATCTTCTATGGCTTATAAGGAAGGATTTTAAGGAAGAGAGGTTAATGAGTTGATAATAAACACTCAATGGAGTGTACATGAGTAGTTTTGTGGTCCAAGCTAAAATCTGAAAAGTAGATGGATGCGATAAGCTGGTAAGTAAAATACAACACAAGAGAACAGGAGAAAGAACAGTGGGGAAAGATGGAGTTAAGAAGGGGAAAAGATGCTGCACTGAAGGGTATTACCAATTCATTGCGTATAAATCTCTGATTAGGTTGCTTGAGTTCTCATTTGTTTCTTCCAATCAGAATCTTATTGCAGACATGAGTACCACACCATATATGCAAAACCAGTTATTTACTGTTACTCTAATTCAAGTCTTACCAGCCAAATGGAAGAATTACTATTAGTTCAAATTATACACAGTTAAAATGATGTATACACAAAATTTCTAGTACCTACCCCTTCCTCTGGTAGTATGTTCAGCCTTCCACTGCCCTCCTGAGTCCTAAAGTCAACACCTTCAACATGAGGAGGGAGAGTTTCAGCAAGTCTTCAGCTTCCCAAGTCCTTCACTGAGATGAGTAAGATGTTAATGTTTACCTTTTCTTTGTCTTGATTCTAGGCATGATTTTGCTATGTTTTCTAGCATGCCTTACACTTTGTCTTTTCCTCCTTCTCATCTGCATTATGTCTGAATTTACTATATAAGATGTGTGTTATATATGTTGGATACTCGTTCTTTGTTCTCTTAGTTACCCCTAACACTGATTTTGCCAAGCTCCTGAGGCTGTGGTCATTTTATGACCAGTAACTGACCACAGCTGAGTTGTTTCTAGCCCTGTGGTCTCTACTATCACCCTGGGCGTGTCCTTTCAAGGTGTCTTTCATCTTCCCATGCATACCTTCCTCTACACTGCATTTTATGCCAGGGCCATCGATAGTTCTTTCTAGACAGTAACTTGTTACTGCAGTATTAGCTATAGTATACATAACAATAGATGCACAATTGTACCAAACTAAGCAAAAGCTAAACCAGAGTAGACAATTAGTCATTAAGTAACTGGTATTACAAGCTGTAACAGTCTCCGGGGAGGTCCAGACAGGCTTGAAGTCTGTGGAGGTAACTTGGCACAAAGCCTGCGGTCTGTTACAAATAATGGTAATGCCATACTCAACCGGGCTACGAGGCGGCAGTGCGAAAACAAACAAGTAATCAGAGACTACAATATGAGGCAGTAATATGTCAGCTAAAGAGGAAAATTATCTTGGCAGCTATGACTAGAGCTGAACAACTGGTGAAGAGATGATACCAATTATTGAGTAAGGACTGACAAGAGTCCAAATCATATTTTTAGCTTTTTTATTAAAAGAAGAAAAAAAATTCTAGTCCTGACATTAAGTGAAATAAACTGAATGTTTTCTGAGTATTCACATAATAGCCTGAGCAATCAAAATGCTTTCCAAAGAACTTCTGTACAATTTTGTAAGAAAACACTAAGTGGGAAGGGAAAACTCAAATATATGCTTGGAACAGCATCAATCATTTTATCGGTCTTCAGATTTATTTGTCATTTACCTATGTTAAATATATAAAATAATAACGTTTAAAAAGCAGTTCTTTCTTTCACAGAACAGACTATAATTTCTAATATTCAAAGTTAAATCCTAGAAGAGTGGCATTTCCATGGTAATAAGTTGATGTTACTCACACAACAGCTTGAAGTGGTTCTTCTGGATATTTCAGCTCTGCATTCCTATTTGCACACTACAAAAGGATTAAATTCTTGCAAAACCAAGTCAGCAACATTCTTATTGCGTTCAGGAGATCTAAAGCTTTTGGCTTGCAGGACAAACTTCGACTATCTGGAAAAAGTGAAATTGCAAATGCTGCATGAGATTTCTTTCCAATTTTATATCTTAAAAAAATTGAGCATCATCAAGGCTTACTAGAATTAAAGCTGCTAAAATATAACCTGTTATGACCAAAACATTCCAACATAACATGAAAAAACTGATAGTATTGGGTTGTCCCTGACAAGTAAATAATTTTCACTTGATTGGAAGAGAAAAAATTATTAATAAATAACTGGCAGTGGAGAAATTTTAGAAAGCCATTCTAAGAGGAGATAGAACTTTTTTTTTTTTTTGTCAATTGTTTTTTTTATCATAATCAGGTTATTTCATGTCCCCTGCTGAAAAAAACTACACTAGATGCAGCGTTACCAAATTGGGAGAATGTTTGCCTTTCCAATACGCACCAAAGTTAAATGACTCACACTCTAAAGATACTGATCAGATCATTAAAATGAAGAACTATTCATTTGGAACAATATATTCTACCTCAAACCCTCCCTCCCCGCTGATAGCAACCTGCGTGATCACCTTAATTCTTGCAATGCAATTTTCCCCTGAGAAAAGTAGTAAAATATCTATTTACCTTGCAGCACAAAGGAGACCCAAATAATTGGGACAAAAATGTATGTGGGCCACAAAAGAGCTGTAGGTAAAGGGTGGTGTGTCAGTATTCAGTGCCATCCCCCTCTTTTTTGTATAATGAGAGAAGGAAGAGGCCTGATGCTGCTGATGGCCAAATCTCTGCAAAGAGGGCATCATTTACATTCTCATAATGGGTACAGCATCTATAAAAGCAATATTCTGATTTACCTTCATACTCCTGCTGAGAGCAAATGCAGCGGTGTAGTCTAAAGCAAACACAGAGCTAGGACTTCATGCAAAATATTTGCCAATCTTAGATGAAAGGTACTAAATAAATATTATTGCTATTATTACCCTCTGCGGAAAGAAGCACTACACGCCTTTTTGGAAGGCTGACTTCATGGAAAATCTTTGTCATTTCCATAAAAAATATTATGTTGGAAATTGGTATAGCCTTTATAACTTTATGGGGCTATAAAATGTGATGGTTCCAATATTAAACTGCAGTGAAAAGTAATGTAAACAATATAAAAAGTATACAGGAAAAAATCTATTTATTAATGATACAAAAAGTATTCAGGGAAGAAATCCATATTAAAGGTTGAAGGGTCCTACAAGCGACTAAGCACTTTACAAATGCTGCTTTTAAATCTTTCCAAAGTTAAAAGTAACTTACAAATGTTTCATTGCGATGGATTTTCACTCATTTTAGTCTAAGCATAGCTGATCGTGCATCATAACTGCACTAAATACACACATAAGCAAGATAAAATCTTTTAAGTGTGTATTGAGGGCTTCAGGAAGGAGAATTGCCAGGTTACAGAGATGAAATAGGAAAGGAATGAGCAGGTGGTTGGACAGGAGATTCCAGCCGCCTCCTCTTCTCAAGGCTCATCCCACCCAGCCCATACCATTGCTTGCCATTGCTAATCACTCACAAAATACCCGTGGCTGCTGGATTTAGTGGAGTTATGCTCATGGATTTCACAGAACTAGGGATCATGGTTGAAAACAAAAAACTAAATAACCTTTGAGGTTTACTAATATCTTCTCATCTTTAAAGACAGACACTGTACGAGTTTAATGGATTATTCCTACCCCAGCACGTTCTGAAGACGTCTGTCAGTTATATCAGTCGCTATCACTAGACTCATTTCTTTGCAGAACATGAATTAGAAAGAAAAATCTGTGCATCTAAACCCCAATCTGTATCCTCTGTTTCTCTGTAATAATTCAAAAAAATAGCAGCTTTTTGATCAGCCAGAGGAGCAGTTTATAATGCAATGCTCAATTTCCTATTACTAATATTTCATTCCCACCTTACACCACGGAGGTATATTATGGTCTTGTTTCCTTAAGACAAATGAAAAATAGGATTAGAAGCATTTCAAGTGATTTTCTCATGAATCACAAACAAACAGCACAAATTCTTTTTCAAAGTAGTTCTCCTAAAGCTTCTTTTACTTTTGTTTTTACATATTTAAAATCAAAATATGTTTTGAATTACAAAGCCTACTATTATAGGTTAAGGTCTCATTTGTTCTGTAAATTAGTTGAAAAAGACTAAACCACATCTTATTGGTAAGTGACAAACTAACTGCCAAAGCAGCCTCTCTTATTCACTGGTCGAAGTACAATGCGGCAAGGCTCCCCAAAATATTGCAAAATGGTTGACTAACAAAGTTATTGTAAGACTGGAGTTCACCACAATATTTCATTATAACAATATCTGTATAAAAATTGTCTGGTGGTGCTCTTTATTTCTGGACTGATCTGACCACTGAAGGGTTGAAAAAACAGAGAAATTATCGGATCATCATGCAAGTAGGAAGGCTCGAGCAGGGGAAAGGGGCTGTCCTGATGTATAGGATGGCATTGCTGATGTCTTAACCCACAGGTGAACTTGTTGCTAGCAATTCAAACATTAACGGAAACAGTCCCATGGATTACGTTTCTCTACAGTCAAATGCTGAATACTTCTTAACAATCTCATTTTATCTGCTGCAAATACAGAAATGTCTTTATGCAATTTGCCTGATCTGTATTGTAAACAAGAAGGCAGAGCCAATAAAATACAGTCAGGTTTTTTACAAGCACTAGTAAATGTTCCCTGGACTAAAGTTTTAAAACATGCATTTTAAAACCTGGCTTCATACCAGTAATGCCCGGTTTAAATCACATGATTCTGAGATTAGTAAAATTTAAGTATCCCTACTCCTAAAGGTTGCATTTACACAACAGAGAAGGGAAACTACTTTTTATACAGAAGTTTTAATTTATATGACATTTATTAAGATTGCAGCTGTTAATTTTCAAACCATAAATTCAAGACAATAAGTATATTGCTCACTGTCAAATATACTATTTATTTGTTTTTATTAGCTAGGTTTGGTGGCCAGTTTTACATTGTTCCAAAGACTGACACAACCGTACTTGTAATTCAGAAATTCTTCTAATGTTGTTTTGGTCTTGATATATATCAGGGAACAAAACTACTGAGATATGAAAAAGTCACATTAATCTTCAGCTGCTGGTTTACATTTCAAAAGATAAATAAAGGTAGGACAAACAAAGGTAATTTAGTAGACAAATTTTGATATTGAATATTTTAAAATGTCCAGTGTGGTCGGTTGCTGTGATGTGGTGTGTCATAAACAAGTAAACAAATCTAGACTTGCTTCAGAAACAAATTTTCCGCTCACCCTATAACATTTAATACTGTGGAACATGTTGTGATAACTGGTAAGTAAATGAACCAAGAGTGTATGGAAGTTTATAGGGGTTTAGGCTGGTGTTAGTTGCTAGTCTGAGCAGAAGCTGAATGCTGTATCCAGTTTAAATGTAGGTTGTGATGCACGTTTAAAGTGTCTCTTTGGGGCGGGAGGGTAGAGTAGCTCTGCAGCACGGACCGTCAAGGTCTTTTGGGGAGGTATTTTATTTATTTCTCCTACAAAGAAGGAGAAAGGACAAAGAAGAAATACCCTGTGGGATTTTCCTTGATGCAGAATCAAGGTCTTTTGCAGAGGTTACAAACTTACTGTTCATCCATCTTTGCAGAAGACCAGGATGGAGGGTAATAAACAAGGAAATACTAAGGAAGGAAAGACTTTTTTTTATCATCAGGCTTGTTCTGTCTGGACTACTCTTGACCTCCCCACAGCTTCATTTTATTTGGTTTAGCTGTGAGAGCAGTTTCTCTAATTGACCAGGTGACTAAGGTTAATTTCTTTTACCTTTGTTTAGCTGTGTATGATAGAGCCATAGTTATACACAGATAGCAGTAACAGAAGGTTGTTGCAGGTAGAATGAGCTATTTACCGCTCCAACACAATGTTGTAGTGTAGAGTTGCATGATGTTGGGAGCCTTGAGAAGACCTAGGGTGTGGTGTGAAGGAGTAAAGGCATGGGGTGATAGGAGGTGGGACACAGGCTCGACACTGGAGACCAATAGACTCACTGACGGTTGGTGGAAATGTAATCTGGAATTGTGGACCATTGAAGAAAGAGTAATGTGTTTGCACGCTAGCAAACGTATCTAAATGACCTGAAGTGGAAAGGGAAAAAAAAAAAAGAGAAAAATCATTAACAAGAACATCATATTCCTCCTGGCAAAAGATTCCAGACGCTGACTTGTCATAACCTCACCCCATCAGCAGCATCAGCATGAAACCACTGACCTTCATACCCAGAGGAGCAGTGGAAGGGTCAGCACACCACCAGGAAAAGGGATAGAAACCAAGTGTATGTGCTACAATTTTAATTGTATTATTGATATTATTGCAAGCTTTTCTGTACATAAGTACTCTAACTGCATTCTTATTCTTTGTTTTCCTGTAATAATTGCATCTAGACTAGTGATAGTTTCTGAATGATGACTGTTAAGATTTCCGTTATGCTAACAATAAATTCTCGGCTTCATTTTTATACATAAGGTAGACTTCCCTTGCCCATAAACAAGATTCTGAATGTGACAGAGGATCCAAGAACTCCAACAGAAGTGAAAAATACAGAAATTTTGAAACATGTGGCAGACACACAGTTCTCTAAATGACATAAATATTTCTCAAAAATGGCAAATTGCAGGGAATATTACCAGAAGCATATCGTCCAACAGGCATGCAGGCTGCTGAGCTGTGGAGGAAGAGGGAGTTTTGTCAGTGGATTGCGACAAATCTGTGATACCTAAGCATGAATCCAACTAATCAAAGTCTTTATTATCTCCTTCTCATCAAAACACAATTTGGAGATCAGCAATGATCGGGTAAGATTCTGCTTGAGGCTACTAACACTGCGTCGACTGTGCACAGATCGCTCCTTCTGACACTGAAGAAAGTGTCAACAGATTATACATGTAATGCAGGGGCTAATGAGTCCTCTTAGGGTTTTCTAAACAATTTTGGCTAGTTCAAGGAGAGAAATTATAACTGAAATGACGGCAAAAGCAAACTCCACAAGAAATACATTTACACACTGCCATAGTTAGAAAAGCTATGGGTCACATCAGTGCTGTAAGGAAACAAGTGACTTTGCTCTGACAATTTCACAAAGCATTGTTGTAAATCTGTGTTATTAAAGAACAGTTAACGAAACTAGAAGCTATTACAGCAGAGCAAATGGACTCAAATGTACAGGGATGGGCTAAATCACTGAGCCACCATGAGAAAAATCTACGTTTATATCCGTATTTACACGACCCAATAAAACCTGCCTCAGTGAAGGTCGTTCTGACCAAATATTAATTTAGTTATTGGAAGCTAAACAATTTCTCAAATTATGTGGTAAAGAATCTACACCAATCCCAGAAGTTTTGAATCTGCTCGAAGAGTACTCTTTCAATCAATTTCTGTTTGGTATATTTTTGGCTATGGTCCAAAGTGTGAGTTTTTTCTGTATTCTGACAGTGTTTCCTGGGGTCCTTTGCTACATGGTTAATAGTTGTTTTTCCGGCAAAAATAAAAATGAGTATGATGAGGTAATATGTGCATTTTAGGATTCTTTCCATAAACCCGCTCGTGTGAGGAATACAAATTTGGCACATAATCAAGACAATTGGGGAACATATATTTAGCAAACAGAAAGATCAGACGAAGAGGAAGCCATTACGCGGGTTATCCAGGCTGCTTCTGCTGTAAAAAAAATCCCAAGTACGCTGCCACACCAAAGTTAGCTCAGCTTAGAAAGCTGTTCAGTGGATGTCTTTTTGGCAGCTTTCTGCTCTAATTAGCCTCTCTGTGTAACACACGTTGGTCCTTGCTGCTCGCTGCGAAGGTCCAAACCACTCACTATTTTCCGCTGCTAAAAAAGACAGACTGAAACACAGTGTACGGAGCCGGCTGTATGGGTTATTCTTTACCTCCAAGGGTCTGCAGCTGAAGGATGTGAATCTGGGTATGTCAAAGCAAAACACAGCTAATCTAAAAGAAACACTTGCAGCTTTGACAGTTGCAGCGGAAGAGTGCTGAAAAATTAGAGCAGCGGGCTCAAATACGAAGAAGATGCTCATATATATGCAAGAAGAAGGGCTCGCACAAGTCCTACCAAGACTCCTCGTGGAAAAGAAACAGCAGTACTCTTCAGTGAAAAGAGACCTTGAACGATAATTTGGCTGTAAATGAGTGTGCTAGACATTTCAGGCGGAAATAGACCATAGGTCCAAAGTGGCACTATTAGACACAGGCCCTGAATGCTGAATGAGCAGAGACATCTGTCTGCAACCCTGATTTAGGGGCAAGATTTCATTAGCACAAATCGTTTTCTAACTAGCAGCTCTAGTTCCTTATGCACTGTTCAGTCTTTTTTCGATCGCTTTTCTTTGTCGTCCTGAGAGACATGGTCTACCTACAGATGCCCTGTGCAGGGCACACCAGTGTTCTGATCCATCATCTTCATCAGAGAGAAATAAGTTGTAGGGAAGGGCAAAGGTACCTGCACAAAGTAAATTTTAGGGAAAAGGAAATAACACGTGGTTTCCTACTACTCTCTGCTAGCCTGTCATAATCAAGGAACACACGGTACGCTCAAACAAAGAGTTGCAGAGCTGCTGTTCAAAAACGTGGTCTCAAACCAGCAAGATAGCCTTTTCTCAGCACTGTTCTTTAAACATCTTGCCTGCCAGCCCCAACCAAGCTCTTAGAGAATATATACAACTTTGCACCTGAAATCCCCCTTGCTACCAACCCTGGTGAACATTGTCATGCCAAAATTAGTTTGTTCTGTTGCACACAAATTGTTCAACAGTTGCCTTGACAGACAATGCTGTAACTACTGCTGCATCTCTTCCTTAAAACTAGGTGGAAAGTACTGAAAGCAAAAATAAAAGGTAGTTTTGTCAAAAAAAAAAAAAATGGAAAGCAACCCAAAACCAAAACAAGATGCAAAAAAAAAAAAAAATCAGTCTGAGTATGACATTTAAATTAATGTTTTTACTAGATCAAGTACACCTTTTTGTCCTTTACCTTCTCTGAAGCGTAACAAAGTTGCAGACCAACCAAATAGTGCAGGATTTAACTATTTTTCTGTTATTCCTCTTTTGTATGTTTAGCATTTCCTTCTCAACATCCAGGAATCTTATTAATTGTTTTTAGCAGAAAAGCTACTATTATTTATCTACTGCAATGTTTGTTTGGGTTTTTGCACCCTGCATGACATCTGGTCAGTAATTTCATTAGCACAAAATACCAGCTTTAAAAATGACAGCAGTATTTAATGAGAAGAGATTAGATCATTTTAAAAGGTTGCCTCAAACGCTTGGTGATTTCTTACTGGGGGGGTTTGCCGTGCAAGCGTATCACAAACGAAAAGAGTGACTTCTTCAAATTTTCATCTGCTAATGATACCGGGATTAAGAAGGTTGATACATTTCACCTACAATTTATTTTGCAAGAAACTCTGAGTTAATACCAGTCAAGAATAAACAACAACATCTTGCTCGGTAAACTGTCTGAATGTAATTGAGAATATGCAAGTTGTTTTCTGTGTCTGATTAAAACAAATCCAGGGCTGAATGTAAAACTGGTTTTGAGTTCTTGCAAAGTATTGTTGGCATAACTCTTGCTACAGTCTGGGTTATGAAAAGGAATTGAACTTGTTTCTATAGTACTGAAATGACAACATGAAAAAATAATAAATAAGGGATTATTACGAAGTGTAATATAATATATACAGACAGAAGATTCTAAAAAAATGTTATTTAGCAAACTTTTGTCTTTTTTCTTTCTGTTTGCTTTTGACAAGCTCTTTACAGTATAAAAGCTGAGAAAGCAAGTAGACACTCTTTTCGTGGCACTTGGGTTGCCCACCACCTTTTGGTAATCCTAAGTGGGAAAAGGTGTACAACATTACAATAATTTTATGTATTATCTCCTTCTAAGTTAGCTTCAACTCCAGTTATCACACTATGGGTGAAATAACACTCTTATGCATACATTATTTTTTTTCCATCTATAGTTTAGCTTATTTAGCATCAACATATGTATTTTACAAGAAGTACACTTATCAATTTCCTATTTTCCTTGATCCTTTCCCTAATATTTTTTTTCTTTTCCTTTTTCTTCTTCGTCTGAAACTTTGTTTTCCTGTTCTGGAACATTATTTCTAGTTAGCATTAGTGAGAAGTGTATACACTGAATTCTGGCAAAGAAAATGTCCCTAAATGTGATGTGCAGAATACTCATGCCCATGCCCCAGATATTGAGGTGAGGCAATCAGTGAAAAGAAATGTAGCAAAAAGAGGAGAGATCCAGAATAAAATGAAGTAACTTGGCACAGAAGGATTAGGTGGCTGTTCCAGGAACAAAGGATGATTAAGAAGAAAATTATGAAGCAAAGAAAAAAAAAGAGGAGGAGAAGGATACTCTTTGCGTGCAGGGACATCCTTCTGCCGCAACACAGCTCACAGCTTGCAAATCTCCAGCCTTATATGCTGGTACTACTCTGAAGACATCTAGAAATCCTGTACAGGATTATGCTATTCTACTACAGTTGGGCTTCTTTCCCCTGAGTGTTGGAGAAAAAGCATACTTGGAGAAACTTATTTGAAATGCAGACATTAAGAGATCATTCAGTCTAAGTTCTTAAGCGATTTAAGAACTTAACACATAAACACATACAGTAAATACTTCTATGTAGACCCTTAGCTTTAGCAGTAGAACAAAATATATTTGTTTGAATGACTTGTGCCAAAAAGTTCATATGAGTTAATCAGAATGCACATGAAAAAGAGTTCATGCTGTGGTTTTAAGTAGAGGAATCACTAAGGTTGGGATAGCACTGGGCTCTAAAAAACTAACCACTCCCCCAGATAAAAAAAAAACAAACACAACCTCATAGCCAACTCTGCCAACACATGGCAACAGCTATGATTTCAGAGTATTTAGGATATACTTAAAACATGCAGGGAGATACTGAGTGCCCTGAAAAGGTATAACAGAAAGTTTACATAGTTCCATTTTATGTCAATGATCTCTCAATGACCTATTCTTGATTTATTTTGTCAGAATACTAGTCCCTTTGGTTACTGAAAGGATATAAGCTGATATAAACAGTTACTTTCACAGATCATCTCACAGAACAAGAGCTAAATGTTAGACATGAGATAAAAAAAATCTCACTCATATTGAACATGAAAAATCCTAGCAAGTACTGTACATAATGCCTTGAAGCTGCTGCAAACAAATATTAGATTTTACATAGGAAAGTTTCTAGGAGAATTTCAGAAAGGGAGGAGATGGGTAGCTCTAGAAGCTACAGTTGTATAAGTTTATTTCATCAAGGTAAGGGAGATTAATAATTGGAAATCCAAATAATATATCTAAAATGTAAAGAATGGTCTGATAAATGTAGAAAAGTTCTGTTAAAACCATGGCACAGTATAATTAAATTATCGAAGATTTCAGAAAACTTTTCTGTCAATCTCAGCTCCTTAACAGTGTCATACTTCTGAAGGGAAATGGTGCTCATACCTTATCTTCAGAAAGAGTCCAATATAAATATTAAAAAGTGAGAATATGTTATTGAATGATTCTGTCTTAAGCAATGAATGCAGAGAGAAGCTTTGGCAGACCTCTCCTTTATTCACTGTTGAATTACTTAATAATCTTTTTGTCTACTATATTGAAGATGTGCAGACATGTAGGCGCAACATATGCCATCATGGCACAATTTAAATTTCACTCCCATAGTCGGTTTGGTCCCAAGAGTTTTCATGGCCATAAGCCATTATCTCCAATGGAAATAATAGCTTATGGGATTGCAGACTGTTTCACCACTATACATCATGATTCTAAGACCTTCAAAATTAATCCCATAGTGTTCTTAATACACGTGCACATTCATGCATAGTTGGAAATGAAGAAATACCTCTAATTTCAGAGAGTACATCTTGCTGTATTTTGCATAATGACTGTGAACATAGTACATCAGATAAATGAAAGGAAATAGCTTTTAGTGCAGTGTTCTGTCACAGGAAAATAATAAATCAACAACCTATGAACTCTGGGTCCATTTGAAGCATATTTAGAGCCCTCATTAACCTATAGAGGCCAATTTGAATAGAAGCCATTTAATGAAGACACAGAGGGGATTATTAATAATTTACAATGATGGAAGAAATGGAAACAAGCTAGAAATGGTAAAGATTGCCCAAATGATAATGAGATCCAAAAGTGGCAACATAATCACCTGAATCATGCAACAAAGGCTATTGCCAAGACACAGATATGAAATGGCTGCATAACTTTATACAATAAAATTTAAGGGGCTTTGGGGACGTAGCCCAATAGCAGGAATTAATGATTTCCTACTCTCAGGCAGGAATCACTTGTTTTATTTTTCTGTGTGCTTTTTGAAATTTTTAATTTACCGGAAAGCCTCCTCAGTAGAAAGCATAGGATTGAAATATGGCTGTTCTGTGGTAGAACCATCTAATTTAGGCTAGGGGTCACACATAATATTTAAATTGATTGAAATACCTCAAGACAAATATAATATGATTCTAGTTCTCCCCACTCCAGGATTACACAAGAAGGTGGAGTGTTTCTGCTTAGTGCATTTTAGCATGCAAAAATATCAATACATATAATGAATGAGGACTGAAAGAGCTCTTGTAAAGCTCCATATGGTGTACATTATCCTGTTACATTAAAATGTGACTGAAATGTCTTGCAGACAACAGGACTTTTTCCAGCCCAGAGAGACCCCAGACCTCTGTTCATGCTCATGCAGAATAGAGTCAAATCTATTCTGGCAGGCATGGAAGGTGGAGCGACTATCTGAGGCCAACCCTGCGCTGAGTCAGGAGTGATGTGTCGCTGTCTTTACCTGCTCTCAAGAAAGTTATGGCAGGTTCATATTGGATAAGCAGCCACGAAGTTCAACAAGCACTCACTGAAAGGACTGGGGTCATTTCAAAAGTAACTGTCAGTCCCCATGAGCAGGCATGGTTCCATACAGAAGAGAAGGGTAACTCCAGAAGCTAAATCTCTGCCCCATCCAATTGCCCTGACCCATAAGTGGCATGGCCATCTTGCTGCCTTTCTCGTTCCCTCTTTAGAACCATAGAATCATTTTGGTTGGAAGAGACCTTTAAGATCATCAAGTGCAACTGTTAACCTAGCACTGCCAAGTGACCACTAAACCGTGTCCCTCAGCACCACATCTATATGTCTTTTAAATACCACCAGAGATTCAATCACTTCCCTGGGCAGCCTGTTCCAATGCTTGACAACCCTTTGGGAGAAGAGACCGACCCCCCCTCGCTACACCCTCCTTTCAGGGAGCTGTAGAGAGCGAGAAGGTCTCCCCTCAGCCTCCTTTTCTCCAGGCTGAACACCCCCAGTTCCCTCAGCCACTCCTCGGAAGACTTGTGCTGAACACAGCTTATATCGGCAATAGTGTGGCCAGCAGGACTTGGGCAGTGATTGTCCCCCTGTACTCGGCACTGGTGAGGCCCCACCTCAAATACCACATTCCATTTTGGGTCCCCCACTACAAGAAAGACATTGAGATTCTGGAGTGTGTTCAGAGACGGGCAACGAAGCTGGTGAGGGGTCTAGAGAACAGGTAGATGTGGTGCTAAGGGGCATGGTTTAGTGGTGGTTTTGGCAGTGTTATGTTGACGGTTGGACTTGATGATCTTAAAGGTCCCTTCCAACCTATACGATTCTATGATTCTATGATTCGTGTGGTTGTAGAACTTGATTTTGTGACTAATAAAAATGTAAAAGAGAAGTGTTATGGTAGCAATTATATCAATACCTTGCCTTGGGTTCTAAAACAAAAAAAAAAAAAAGAAGCCTATCTTCCCACAGAATAAAAAGAAACAACGGCATGCATTGCCCACCAGCCAAAAGACTTTTTCAGAGGACAGGATTGCTTGCTACTGCTCAGCTGCCTTATGCACACAGAAATATTTGGTACGTTTTGCGTATCCACGTACAACCAGTAATGCTTACGCCCGTCGTGGCCCTGTTTCTGAAAGATCCCAAGTCACAGATCCACCTGCATACTGCTGCCATGTGGTACAGTATTTCCATAACCTGCACCAGTCCAGATCAGAAGTTGCCACACAATGGTCAAGGGCTGTGACATCAGCTTTGTTACTATTGCTCTATGTAGTCCTTAATGTGAGTCAGCTCCGTGTTGCCATGACGACCCACCAGTGAACGAGACATCCACTGCTGCTGCTGGTCTAGTCGGACATTATGGCAAAACCAGCTTTAGTACAACATTGTTGACAATGTTGGGGATTCACTAAAAAAAGCTTTTACATTACACTACAAGCAGTTCAGAAAATCTACTTTTTTTTCATGCCATCACTCCTGAGTACTCAGGGAAAATGCCCTCTCAGAAGGGCAGGTTCAAACCTTTTCTGCTCTTTTAGGAACACTAATATATGCTCTTATTGAAGGAAAGGTAGCAGAATGACACCGTGGCCTTGGATTTACCAGGGCCACAAAAATGATCAGAGGGCTGGAGCACCTTTCCTATGAGGACAGGCTGAGACAGTTGGGGTTGCTCATCCTGGAGAAGAGAAGGTTCCAGGGAGACCTTATAGCCCCTTCCACTACCTAAAGGGGCTCCAGGAAAGCCGGGGAGGGACTCTTGATCAGGGCGTGTAGCAACAGGGCAAGGGGTAATGGTTTTAAACTGAAAGAAGGAAGATTTAGACTAGGTACAAGGAAGAAAGTTTTTAAGCTGAGGGTGGTGAGCCCCTGGCCCAGGTTGCTCAGAGAGGTGGTAGATTCCCCATCCCTGGAAACATTCTGGGTCAGGTTGGACGGGACTCTGAGCAACCTGGTCTAGTTGAAGATGTCCCTGCTCATGGCAGGGGGTTGGACTGGATGACCTTTAAAGGTACCTTGCAACCCAAACTACTCTATGATTCTATGATTCTATCATTTAGGACGCTTAGCTGGTAGCAGTTCTACATTCCCATGCCTGTGCAAGCATTGGAACATAGCAAAACAGAACTGTGCAACATAGAAGTACTTTAAATGTACTACCTCCTGGAGAACAGCTCTGTGGAGAGGGACCTGGGAGTCCTGGTGGACAACAGGATGACCATGAGCCAGCAATGTGCCCTGGCGGCCAAGAAGGCGAATGGCATCCTGGGGTGCATCAAGAAGAGTGTGGCCAGCAGGTCGAGGGAGGTCATCCTCCCCCTCTACTCTGCCCTGGTGAGACCGCATCTGGAGTACTGTGTCCAGTTCTGGGCTCCCCAGTTCAAGAAAGACAGGGAACTGCTCGAGAGGGTCCAGCAAAGGGCAACAAAGATGATTAGGGGACTGGAGCACCTTTCTTATGAGGAAAGGCTGAGGGACTTGGGTCTCTTTAGTCTAGAGAAAAGAAGATTGAGGGGGGATCTTATTAATACATACAAATACTTAATGGGAGGATGCCAGGGGGATGGGAGCAGTCTTTTTTCAGTGGCGCCCAGTGATAGGACGAGGGGTAATGGGCATAAACTTGAACATAGGAAGTTCCATCTTAACATGAGAAGGAACTTCTTTACTTTGAGGGTAGTGGAGCACTGGAACAGGCTGCCCAGAGAGGTGGTGGAGTCTCCCACTCTGGAGACATTCAAAACCCGCCTGGACGCTGTCCTGTGTAACGTGCTGTAGGTGACCCTGCTCTGGCAGGAGGGTTGGACTAGATGATCTCCAGAAAATGAGAAATTGAGAGTATCCCAAAGCGTGTAAGTATTCAGAGGTTGGTACCTATTCTGGGATGTGATGAATAGTATATAAAACCATAGAAGGATTTAGAAGTTTTTCTAATGTTGTAATTTTTTCTTCTTTTAGTTACTGACAATTTAGTGGGTGAGAACATTTTTTTGAAGTTTTGTAAGTCTAAGAGTTTGTTTCATTTGTTGCTCTTGTGAATTGCCCCCAAAACTGTTTAGTTTCATGCCAGCAGCATTGAGTGTTACCTTTGACTCATACCATTTTGGTTTTAGTTTTTGATGAAACATGCATATCCATGGCTTACTTTTGGAATCACCACTTAACTGGACAGAGATGATGAACTCCTGGGTTTAGAGTCTTTGTGATGTATTTAACTTGATTTACATTTGCCTTATGTGCTGAAATTGCTTAAACTGACATAGTCGAATATTATATTTTCTAATTGATGGAATAAATGAACTAAAGCAGCTAGAAAAGCACATTGAAAAAGTTGTAGGTCAGATGTAAATTGAATTCCTTGATAATATTCAGCATGACAAAGTTTTAGTGCGTTCAGCCATATTTATATGAAACGTTCAGCACAACAGGGACCCTGCAGGTTTGAGAAAATGCTTTGTCTCCATGGTTGAATATTTATTAGAAAGCTGGTGGTACCAATCTCAATCCCAAGAGGTAGCACCTCTTTAAGTAGTTCAGTATTCTAAACTGTGGTCAAAAATAATATGCATTGCCAATAAGCTTGACAATTGACTTGAGTATTCAAATATAAAAGATTTAAAATTAGGAAATTAAAACATTCACTGAAATAGCTGCTTGAATAGGTATTAAGTGTTGCTAATCAATACAATTCGTGTGGTTGTGCAAATACGTATGAAGTGGTCTTGTTATCACTGCAAAACATTTCTCATGGGAAAAAACAACTCTGAAGTAGACATTTATCAAGTCTCTCTGATTAAATCCTGGCTCTAGGAAATAGTGCCATATAAGCAGGGGTTTAGTCAATCAGACTGAGATGAAATCCATATTACAACTTTCCAAACAATCATCTGGATGATAATGCAAAGTATTGCCTGAAGGAAGAAGGAAAAGAGCAGAAATATTTGATGACATGTGGTATTTCCATGGATATTCATGCTCTAATGAGAAGAAGAGCACATGAACCACAACTTTTTTTTTTTTTTTTAATACTGCATTATGAATTAATGGGACACCACCACCACAAACAAAATATGCATGAAAAAAACATATATGACAGATGCTGATGATTCTTTGAATATTAGGCTTCTCTTTTGGACACCTTTATGTCTAAAAATTTATCCTGTAATAAAGGTTTTGGCTGGCCTTCATCTTGGCCCATAATCAGGCCTAGTCTGATAATTTAAAATCAGCTCATGTTTTTGTTTCTTTTTTTTTTGTGCAGTAAAGTAAACCCATCCTCTAAGACGGTAGACTAAATAGATTAAATGTGTCTGTAAGTGTTTAGTAGTGTCTAAATTCCTGTTTTCCATACTACGAAGAAAGGTTTGAAACAAAACCTCAGGAAAAATATTGGTGGGCTAATAAATTTCCCCTCCTTGAAATATTCTGTAAATATTCAAAGTCACTAGAACATTTTGTTTTTTAAAAAAACATACCTGTCTCTCCTTTGATATAAAAAGTCACATATAATTAGTGTGAATTCTAGAAAGTCTAGAAACCCATTAAAACATTTCTATCTTCTGTTATCCTTTCAAGAATTTGTCATCCTCTGATGTTACCACTGGAAGTTACAGTAGTTTGTTCAGGACTGCTTTTTTATAGTTTGAACTACTGGTTTGATTCTAACTTTTATTAAGCTCACTGAAAAGTTACTACAACATGACCTTCAGAGGATATTGTCTTTCAAACTGAATTTTGCATGATTTCCTTAGAAAACTTTCCATAACTATTTACTTATTGCCATAATCTGAAGATCATCAGTACCTTTCCATCTCTTTATATTGAAATGGTTTAATGGGCTACAAGAGAGGTCTACAAAATTAAACCAGCACATGCTTCACACTCATCTGCAACTCTTGAAAAAAAATTAACAAATTTACAGAAAAAATAATTCTACTTTCATCAATCTGTTCTTTAAAAATAATTATTTCTTCTAAATATAAATGGAACATGCATCGTCTAAGTAATGATGAAACTAGCATTGATTTGTCAGTTCATATGATAACATTTTAATTTATAGTTCTTTAGTGAAGAGGTAAGGTATTGTTATCAATATTTCATATATTACACAAGAACAAAGAGGGGTTCCTAACTGGAATATGGGAAGGAAACGTGTTTGTATCTCAGCACCATTTGACCACTCATAATTTGCATGTGATAATGTTTTAAAGAAGAAAAGCCAGTGTGACAAAAAGATGTTACTAAGAGTGTGAGTCTAAGACACTGATATTACTAATTTTCAATTTTCTGATTCCTTTAAAAAACAAACAAACAAAAAAAAACCCCAAAAACTTGGGAAGTCAATAGGGCTTTGTATCAAATTTTCTGATAAATTTCTCAGTTATGGTTACAAAGAGATGGATCTGTGGCATAAATACACAGTTAATCAGAGAACATTTGTGAAAGCTTTGTGTAAAGATAATTAGAGTTGTTTAATGATTATCTTTATTCTGTGGGTAACCCTTATAATTAGGTAATTGATAATCACTTTTGTATTGCTTCTGAGAAGTATCTTGAAAAACTGAATATGCAAAGTATATCCTTTTTTTTTTGTTTTCACTTTCCTCTCAAGCAACATGTTACCAGTTATCCTACTGGATCTGGTCGCCAAAGATAATAAAGTTAGTACTACTGACCACTGCCCACACAAAAAAAGCCAGCATATAGTAGAACTGCAGTTCCAATAGTTTTGTGACATCCTAAGCAGGTTTTTTTTTTTTTTTAATTGAAAAAGAAAATCTCTTCAGTCTGATATGTAAAACCTATCATTCTATTAGAAGAATATGCAAAAGGCACTAAATTATCAGAACTGAAATGTTTCAAACCATACCAGGTACATTTTGGGGGAACAGAAGAACAAAAATACATTTGTTTTTATTGAGTTACCATTAATTTGGGTAGCATTTTCTTTTGGTTAATGTTCTATCACTAACTAATTTTTTCCTCCGTGTGTTTGTTTTATATAAGCAGAAAAGATATAACTTTAGTGCTCTTTACACATAAGTGCATTCTAATCCATTGGACACGTTTATATGTAGATAAAAATATCACCTGAGACAAAGAGCATTTAGAAACCTCATTAAAAAAAAGAAAACACTTCAGAAATGACAAGTGGGTATATTTTCATGTAGTCATTCTGTTTATTGCAGATGCTGTTTTTTATGCTGAATATTATGTCAAAGGCCTCTATGTTTTGAAGGCCCTTAGTTAAAGTGGACAACAAAATCAATTTGTATACTGCATTGGCCTTAATGAATAAATGAAGAACTATTTCTAGTAAGTGTGTTTTATGAAAACCATAAAGGTTTAGTGCAATGAATGACAGTGAGAGTGCTTGCTGACTTTATTGTAGGAATTGGAGTATTACCATCTAAGAATTATCAGTATTGGAAATAAATATATAGTTTCCTACATAATGATTTATTTTTTTTAATGTAGGCATAATTCATTTTGTTTGGTGTTTGCACATCTGTATCTCTAATAATTGATTGCCACAGATAATAATAGGAAGTATGATCATCTTCCATGGGTTGTGAGAGATGTACAGCGCTTGACTTGATGACCACCGACCAACCAGTGATTATTAATTGTAATTACATAGTAGTCGTGATATAACAGTGCTCTGAAGGACAGACACCCATGGAAATCACATTGGAAGCTAACGCAGAGAAGAAGCAGCTGAACTGTTGCCTTCAATAGCGCGGTATTTGTTCTCCTAATTTGCCTTCAAATTCTCATTTTTTATAACTTCCAAACTGTGTTGCAAATTAGGTGATGATAATTTGCCAGCCTGCAAAGAATTCATAGTGTTTAGCATGATTTAATACACTGAATTCACAGAAGAAAACATTTGAAGCAAAATTTTGCTGGACACCAGAAGGAAATGACAACTGCTATGACAAGATAAGATGGGACAGAAGAGTCAAGACACAAGTTACTTCCAAATCCCATTGATACCCGTAAGAACACAAGGCAAACGTGAGAGAGTCTGGAATATTTTTGCTGCAATATTTTTGGTTGTTAAATAGACACTGTGATAACCATACTTTTTTTTCACAGACAGTCAGGCCTTGTACCTTCCATTTTCTGGTTCATAGATGTCATGAAGGAACACATCTCCTTATAGTCTGTAGTCTTATAAACTGCCCTCTAATCCCTCCATAGTAGGATTTATGTGATTAATCGTGCTCATAATGATGACTATAATCAGTGGGGAAAGAAAATGAAACATGACTTTTTGATAAAAGATTAAAATATGGACAATTTCAAGTACAAGAACCCATCCTCTTTGTGTCTCTACTAAGTCATTATGTTTCTCTTCAGACCTCTCTCTCCACCGCCCCAGCCCCACCCGGCGTCTTCTTCTCAGTAAAACTCTGAAGCTTGGCCTTCCAGGAGAGGAGGGAATGGTGAAGAAATTGGTGCAGCTGCAATTTGTACTGTTTAGCCGGGCCAAGAAAGTTTGCTTAATTAGTTCATACCCTTCTCTTCTCAAATATGGAAATGAACTTTTTGATTCTTTGCTCTATGTTCTTTTCTTTGTTAGAGAATGATTCAATTAGCTGTAGCAATAGCTTTCATAATTTATAAAACTCAAGTCACTTCAGAGTTTCCTTTAGTCCTAGGAGAATAAGTTTATTTCAGGACTTCCTTCAGAACTTGTACTGTTGAAACTAATTCTTCGACACTCGTAAACCCCAAAGTGCAATTACAGTCTCATATTTTTAACTACCACCGCGTTCAGCAGTTCAGGTACCTCACTCTGGGGTTTTTTTGAGAATATTTTGGACTGTAGCTGTTTGTGGAACACCATTCTCTGTATTTCTAAACAGAAAAATAATGCTTACATTAGTTATACAAAATACTTTGTAAAAATTAACAGCTAATACAAGTCTTTAACATTTTGATTACAGTAGCATAAATGTGAGATGTGGCAGTTAGGTGTTTGTTTCAGATGTGGTCAGCAGAGCCCTCCAGTCTCTATTAAAACCATGTCTTTGACTTACTCTGCACCTTCATTCTATGCTGTCAAAACTTGTTCTTCTGCATGCACATGCATATTTTAGATATATCAGAAGGTTCTAACACTTTCCAACATCATAGAGCAAGTGGAATAGATCTTTCCTTCTATAGCACTATCCAATTCATCATACATTTATTTTTATTCTGCAGAACTCAAGATTTTACTTTTATCTTGTTGACTTAAATTTGGCACTTGGGAAATTAGATAAAGAGAAAAAAGACATTACTTTTATGCATTCCTTTTCTGTTTAATATAAACCGTTAAGAAAATTATTGATAACAATGTTTAATTTTTTAAATAAATATTACATTAAAAATAGTTTCCAACACAAATTAATGACTGTGAGTAGCAGTGTCAATCAAGCTATTTTGGGTCTCTTGCTCAGACATGTGGTTCTACTTGCTGTTTTTGTATCTATAGTACAGTCAGATATTACTCAATATCTTCTATATACCTAAGCTTAGTTGGGACCACTCTCCTCATCAGTTCTACAGAATAATTATGCAGATTCTTTATTTCTAATATTGGTGAGCATATACATTTTGTTTATGAAAAATAGTATCTGCAAATTTTTTTTTTGACAATATTTCTAAGTTGTAGTAATATTTCCCTTACGAAAAAAAATTGAGTTAGCTCACAGAAAACAATACAAGAATGGTTAAAAACAGGGGATTAAGTGCTGAACAGATTATAGCCAAATTGCTTTAAATCAAAGAGTGGTATTAGTTGTATTCAAATATGTAGAAGCTGAAACAAGGCTAATGAAAGGGGTTCCAGTTCCCAGTCCCAGAATTACCCACAGCCTTGATCATATGCTTTATTTTGTTGTTTTCACTCTCCTGCTGAGCAAAACCTGGCTCCTCTGAAGGCCATGGCAAAAATCATGCTGACTTCAAAAGGAGACAGTGTTGAAACCCTGAATAATAAATAGCCTGAGGCAAATAGAAGTGCTTATAAAGAAAGGTGTTTGAGTCTGGATACTGCTATGAGTGAATGAGGAGAGAAATTGTCCCCCTTGAATCTCAGGAGTCTTAGAAACTGCTTTTAGTGTCCTTGTTTATCAGCAAATTTTAGGTATGAGACAAATTTTCGGCTGAGATTCGCCTATGGATTCAGTTTCACATATTATTCCAAGGCATACTGGAAAAAATGGTCAAAATTTTGTGGGATTCTTCAGTCTTATCAAATGCTTCTAAGAATGAAATGGTATATGATTGTCCAGCTTTTCTAAGATTGTTTCTCTTTAAAGCTAGTCGCCTCATTAAGAAGGCTACCGCTGTAAGGTTTTGGGGCACTAAATGGATCAGGGATATGCATCTTCCCGTTTGCAATCTGATAAAGAACCAAAGCTAGGAATAAGTTCCTGTGATCAAGAACAATGAAAAAACAATCCAAAATTAAGAGAAATTTTAGATTGGAAGTGGCATTTTTCTCTGCCCTTCAGATGCCTTAACTCCCCCCCAAAACAGATTAAAAGGTCACTCAATGCTATTTTAAAATGAAAAATCTGGAGCTTATGTATGATTGCTATGGCCTCACACAACTATTGTTTTTCTGAGCGTAAACTATTGGAGCGTCCAGTTAGGGGTCTAATTTTCCTCTCTTCCCCAGTGGAAGGGAGGTGGTATAGACAGAGAGAGAGATGACAGACATGGGAACCAATACAGACGCTTTTATTTACACCGTACAAAGCTATTTTGATTCCCATTTCTTTCATGACAGTTGGTATGAAAATGAGTAAAGGTGATGGAAATTTTTGTAAAGTCCCAAAAAATCGTATCCTTCTTAACTCCACTGTATGATCTTTAATGCAGGCAGTGCAGACCTGGGCTGTGTATTACCATACACTTAAGTTTTGCAATCTGTTCTCGCAAATCAATTTTACACAGCTTGAGAATATGGGCAAGTTTGTATTTGCGCTATAAAGATGTTTCAGAGGGGAAAAGAATGAAAACAGTGTTGTAGCTGCAAACAAATCAATCGGATTGTATTAAAACTAAACACATGATGCCAAAGATGAATGTAGAGACAGAAACAGGGACAGAGATTACCATGGGGTCTAGACACATACAGTGATTAATCATCACACACATCCGGAAAAGAAAAGCACAAGAAGAAATGTTTTTTTTCTTCCTGGGCTAGACAGTCTAGATAGAAAGAAAATTATATTATGTTCTCCACGGATGAAGGAAAAAGATGAAATGGATATTAGCTGTCCCTCATTTGCACCAAACCGAAAATCTGTCTTTCAGCTAGCTTTATTTTTCATTATTTGAAAACAATCCCATAACTCATTTTTTTACATTCAGAACATAAGTATATCTGTTTCTTTTTTAAAGATTCATTTCAATTTTAAAATCATATTAAATAATTATGTTGGGTTTAATTTAGGAAAAATCAATTTAATTAAATTCAGCAAATCTGAATACCGGAAAGAACTGCAATACTGGGCTTCTTTTTTCTTTTTTCCATAGGTTTTGCAATTACAGTATAAAACTTATTCAGATGTAAGTATCACTGAATGCAGTTCTAATTACTGGGAACATGACTCTCTTTGGCTACACAGGATAAGTTAAAATGAAAACAGTCTATTTAGATGTTTTTTCTGCACACACAGAATACTGAGACAGCACTATGGTGCTCAGAAACTAACTGATGAATTTTCCAGCTTTGGAGACAAATTTTGCCTTCATACAGAGGCTGATAAAACAAATGTGTTTGTAGCACCATATGATAAATAGAGCCTATTAGTATGAAAAAATAATTCTGCAGAAATAGCTGTGAGGATTAGGTCATAGGAGCACCTGCATGCCAGCTGGGGGTGATACACCAGATTTATTTATGATTATTTGATAGTTAATTTTCCAGCTTTGGAGACAAATTTTGCCTTCATACAGAGGCTGATAAAACAAATGTGTTTGTAGCACCATATGATAAATAGAGCCTATTAGTATGAAAAAATAATTCTGCAGAAATAGCTGTGAGGATTAGGTCATAGGAGCACCTGCATGCCAGCTGGGGGTGATACACCAGATTTATTTATGATTATTTGATAGTTAATAGGTTCAGGATAAAACTAGCCTCTGTATAAACTTGCCAAGTACCCATTTTATTCTGATTTTGCCACCAAAATTTGTCCAAACCAACAGGTGCCCAAACTCCCTTCTTGTGCGAGGATAATTGAACATACAGAACTTTACTCAGGATATGCCAACAGCAGAAAGTTTTTGCAGGTCTATTCCTACTGCAGATAGAATCATAGGAACATAGAATGGTTTGGGTTGAAAGGTACCTTAAAGATCATGTAGTCCCAACCCCCCTGCCCTGGGCAGGGATACCTCCCACCAGCCCAGGTTGCTCCAAGCCCCGTCCAACCTGGCCTTGAACACCTCCAGGGATGGGGCAGCCACAGCTTCTCGGGGCAACCTGCCCCAGGGGATCACCGCCCGCACAGGAAAGACTTTCTTCGTGGTATCTCATCTAAATCTCTCCTCTTTCAGTTTGAAACCATTCCCTCTCATCCTGTGGCTCCCCTCCCTGATCCAGAGTCCCTCCCCAGCTCTCCTGTAGCCCCTTTAGGCACTGGAAGGGGCTCTAAGGTCTCCCCTTTTTCGCCTTCTCTTCTCCAGGCTGAACAGCCCCAACTCTCTCAGCCTGTCCTCCCAGCAGAGGGGCTCCAGCCCTCTCATTATCTTTGTGGTCTCTTCCAACAGGTCCATGATGTATAAATCTATATAGATCTATTTCTGAAATTAGCTTGCGCCAGTTGGGTCCTCTCTGGAAGTGTTCATCACCTCCAGAGCTTGTGTCTGAGCTGACTGCTTAACCAAACTTCCTTCCAACCTGCTTTAGGTTTTTTTTTAACCTCAGAAAAGTAAAGAAGCAGACGATGTATTGCTGTAATTCCCGAGAGAGGGGAGGAAAGGAATATATGCGTGGAAGTATGTCAGACTCCCTTCCATATTTGTATGAACCCAGGAGAGGATTTCAGGTTTTTGTAGCTGTGTTCAGGGCAGGATGTGTGTAGGGGCTGGGATAGGGTTGGTGGTGGTTATTTCCTTATGGAAAAAGTATAAAAACTTTGTGATTATTTACACTATTCTTTCTCTTCCTCCCACCCTGCTCAGGTAGCTTATGTGCTGTTAAAGGAGAACATGATTTAAGACTCATTTTAAAATGTCTCTAGAAATGACATAGTTATTGAAAAAAATAGCAGTGTAAGCCAGGTGGAAAAAAATAAGATGGTAGAATGAAATACCTCTGAGGACAGTTTTGTTATACAACATTTGGCCTTAAATAAATGTATGGGCCTGTTTCTGAAAATATATTACATATGTCAAAGGAACAGTAATTAAACTGCTCCCTCTAAGCCTTTTTGATAGGCCATTTTCAGAATGAATGGTTGAGGCTGAGAAAGGGCACTTGGCATTTAAGAACCCTACCTTTAGGATATTATTCTCCTTGCTTTCTCATGCTCACATAATTTTACTTTTTTTCTACCAACTTAGAGCAAAGCTAATATCTGCTATTTTTGTTAAAGATGACATGTAAAATGAAAATTACGTGTCACCTAAATGTAATTGTTTTTGTCATTAAACCAGAAGATCAGTCAGTTGCATCTTATATCAACCCTGAAGAAGAGAGACGAGTAGTGGGTTGATCATGGTGAAAATGGCAAATTTTGCGTTTTGTCATTGATTAATGGAAACTGACAAAAGCCACAGTCACTTCTACTAAATCACTCAAAATAATTATTATCTGCTTAAAATGGTGTTATGGTGAATAAATAATAATAAAAAAAGGCAGTGTCTGACCAAGACCCATAATACGCTTCTTCAAATGAGATAAACAAAATGAAACATGATGGATTGAAGACTTAACTCATCTTTAAGGAAACTGGTAGATTCCAGAGACTTTTTGCTAAAACTGATGTAACATCATTTGTGTTTAAAAGAATAATTTTGACTAATACTACTGTTTCACATGACCTGTATCTTAAACGTAGAATTCTACTTTATATTAATGTATACATTTGCAATAACATACATGTATACAAAATCATAGAAATTAAATTAGTATAAATAACTGTCTTTCATTTCCTTTAATGAAGAAATTTCGAGAAAACAAATTGTAACAGAATGAAATAGATAAAATCCTGTGGAATTATTCAAGAAGTGACAATGTCAGGTGACAGAAATATTTTTGCTTTCTATATTCTCCTACTGGACCTATTTTGCATGAACTGAGACAATCCCTCCCCATTGGAATGGTTTTACACCTTTACGCCTTTTCTTTTCTTATTAGTGTATACCACACTACAGTTAATTTCCGTGTACTCTAAATGTGTATTTTCAGACCGTCTCAAATTGATACTTCTGTTTCCTCTCTATTTACAGAAATAAGGTATTTTATTTGTTTTTTAACATTTTCCAGTTCTCAGAATATGATATAACTGTGTTGGAAGATTGCACGTAGGCAATAATTTTTTCTACTATGTTTTAAGGCAGAAAAAATTCTGTGTCTATTTATTAATCTTTGATTTTTACATAAGATCCTCGGGGTATTTGTTTTTCTCCACGCTGTAGCAACAGGTATTAGTTTTTATATGCTATAACTGTGACGGTAATGGAATGACAGCACTCTTGCATAGATAATAGTCTTTCTGTGGCTGCCTTAGAAACTTCTGAGTTTCTTTGGGTTTACTTTTACTTTTGGATTATTTTTCTTAAAACTGTGAAGTTTGGAAACTATAAGCTACAAATACTTCCAATACACAGTCCTTAGGGATACACCATAATAAAAATTAAAGCCATCTTTATTTGCCACTCAGAAACAAAGGGCGTCTGAAGAAAATGTAGAAAAGAATGACTCTGCAATTACAGGCCTGACAGAAATAGCCAAAATGAAAAGTATTGCAAAAAGTGAACAATTACTGGAACTCAGGTGGAGACAATGGAATTACAGTACCAGAAATGCTAATAATCCATGGTTTTGTCCTCTGTAAAAATAGAAACGTTCTTCCAGTTGAAACAAAACAACACAGACCTTTGATTTCTCTTTTGACAAATTGATTCACTTACAACGTTTTAAGTGTAATGAAAAGAATTTATAGGAATCTTTCTGTTAATCACAAGAAATGTAGTTATTAAGGCAAAGAAATATGACAATTCCTTAGAAATAGGTTATTGTCACCATGAAAAAGAATATTTTACATTTTCCCCTTGGAACAGTAGAAATTTATAAAAGTTTATATTATATGACTGCCACCCACCACCCACCTGCACATTTGCTTTCATGAGAACTCTCACAAGTTCAGCAACTGCACTGCAAAACTGATGTAATGCCACCTGATCCAGGTAGCTCCTGCATTTCGATAAGGGATGCTAGGAAGGAGTTTGTGAAAAATAAACACATTCTTCTTCCATTTCTCCTTTTCACAATCACCTAGTGCAATAAAACAGTTCACACCAAAGGTTTATAGTCCTTAAAGGTACTTCTTCTTGGTTATTTTACATGGAAATTATTGGTATATGGAAAGCATTTTTTTTTTAAGTTTTATTTGTCTCTTCACTATACATGCACACATGTGCATCACTTATAAAATTAACTAGTTATTGATATCAGTTCTTATAATATGCGGGGTTTTTTTCATTTATTACTGTGTAAAAAGTGTTCTACTTAATACCAGCTTCTTTTAAAAAATTTAAAAAAATTACATAAATGTGCATAAATCATCTTAAAGCTCTCTGTGGGAAAATGTCTTTCTCTCACTGTGTTCACTTGCAGTCTAGCTAAATATGCTTAATTCTAGGCAAATTATTAAATCTTTCATTCCATTCAAGTAAAAAGTAACATGAAATTAGATGTCTTAGTGAAATGGTGACAGACAAACGCCTTCAACAACTGTCTGCTAAGAGATTCCATCTTTGTAAGACCAAAATTAGGTACAATTTTAAATGTCACAAGCCAACATTTATTGCCAAACTTTGATATGGAGAGAGAAAGCTGAGACACAGTGAAGGAGTCTACTGAAAATCAAAATATCCTCAAGTATAGAAAAATTATATATGCATACAAGCTGGTAGACAATATTATCTGTGTAGCACCATTAACTACTAATTGGAAAATCATTAAATAGTAAGGTTGTTTCACGTTATGTTAAGAAAAATTGCACTGGTTATTGACTATTGTTTTGCGGAAGGATGGGTGAAGCAAGTTCTGAATATGGCCATATCAAATCTGCAACTCCATAGGCAAAGAATTAATCCTACATTGTATGGTCTGGGTTCAGAGACACTTTTCACTGCTCCAGAGATTTTTCAGAAAAGGTCTGGTTTTTATCACCACTCTTTAGTACTGCTATGATCTGGAATATTAATATGATCAATTTTGTTTAAAATTATTTGAACAATTATATTCTTTTCCTGATTTTCAAAGGAAATACACTGCATAGTGCTTTTGTAGAAAATTCTAACACTTGATTGTCCTTGGTTCTTTTAATAATTGTTCAGCGTAGATCTTTTTACTTTAAAATTACGCTGTTTTGTACAACTGACAGAGACTGCAATAACTGCATATCGAATCTACCTAATAATTTGGGATGGAAAATTTGATTAGAAAGAATTCTTTATGGAAGCACATGTTAGAAGAATATTGATTCCTATTTACAAATTATGTCCTGCCCAGCTGCATGGTATACAGTTTGTAATCCTCTGGGTTACATAAAAGTTTTAAATTTCTCACTGTACCATATGATACGGACACTCAAAAAAATATTCATCTTTTTGTTAAAGGAAATGAGACCTTGTGAAACTCACACATACAAGATGTTATGCTTCTAATAATTCAGAGACATAACTCCTAGAATAGAAATATGAGTTTTTAAAGCTAGTTTCCTTTTTTAATGAGACTAACTTCACCTGTGAAAGATTTCTGTAAGAGTTTATGATAGAACTTTGCTATTGAAGATTAATTATTAAACTGGGGGGGGGGGGGGAGAAAGGGTTTTTCAATTAAAATATTCTATTCTATTCTAAGAAATTCAAAACTGAGATTTTTGATTTACAGTTTCAAGCATAAGAGTAGACCTAGATTCTAGAGTATATTTGTGTTTCTACTGTCTCCAACTTGAGTCCTGTACATGGTTACAACATATGTATATAACTCCAGAAGATGGAAAGTGGAAATCTAAGAAAAGCAACGTATAGTATTTAAATTCATTTTCATTGAACTGCAGAATGGTTCTCTGAAAATGTTCTTTGCTCAACCCTGAAAATGAAGGAGAATATACTCTTGAGAAGGTACAAGGAAAGTCTTGGATTTGTTGGCTTCCCAGCATACGGCGTCCGTAAAAGTGGGAGATTACTTTAATCATGTGCACATGCTAAACACAGCTAGCTGAGCTTTGAAAAGAAGAAAGTGCCAAAAGAAGGAAAAGAAGAGGTCAAGATGAATAAAAGTAGCAGCAAAGATTCTTCATGACAAATACTGCACTCTAAAGCTGTAGCCCACAACTTCTCTACTGAGAAGAGTGTTGCAAAGCTGGTGAATCCACATATCTCCTACCCTAAACCTATGGCAATGCCTCCCTTGATCCCGTCATCCACTTGATCCTGCTAGTGTGGAAAAAACATTTAACCTTTTCTGTGAACTGCAGGAATTCTCACCAGAGACATGAAGAAACAAATGGGTTGATGCCTTCATAATCTGCATCTTCAGTGCTTTCAGTGCTTTTAAAATGGATGTGTATCTCACACCTTCTAAAGCTATGAAGATTTTTTCGGCAGTAAAAAGTAGGAATTAAATGGCAATAAAATTTATAAATTTATTAGCAAATTTTGCAAGTGAGTGGGCAGCTCCATGACTGAATGTAATATTCAAATTTCCAATCATTTTAGTGGAGCCTGAATACTACTTAGACATACATTTTTTCTTCTGTATGAGACTAATGTCAGTAGTTATTAGAGGGAAATCTGTCATATTTTATTACAAAACTGACCTGAAATCAGGTTTATTTTAAAAACCTTGTGAAAAAAATGAGGCTTCAAAAGGGTGATTTCTGGAGATTCTTGTTTAGGTTGGATAAAACCAAACCAAAAAACAGTATCAAATTATTCTTTGCTGTATGTTTCCCACCTAATTTCAAAAAAATAGCACTGTGTCTTCTGTTCAATAGCCTAAATTTTATATGTAAATATAATGTCAACTTTGTTAACATTTTAAAACCAATTCTGATAATAATGACACACACTAAAAAATATTGCGTCTTCCCGAATTGTATGAGCCTAGATTTCTTCTGCTTGGTTTTCTTTATCACAATGGAAAAGGAGGATTGGCACTTAGATAAATCTTCGGACTACGCAATCCTTGTAATATTTTTGCTAGCCTTCCTGGCTATAACAATCCAAGAAATAAACAAATATATAAGACACTGAGACAGAAGAAAGAGTTGCACCACAGCAGCTGTAATGAGACACAGCAAGGGAAGTGATAGGTACCTTCCGTCTTCTTACAACTTCTTTAGGACCACAGCAGGATATAAATTAAAAGAAAAAAAAAATCGGCAAGTGAGAATTACAAAATGTCCTGGATGAAAAAAACAGCATTGCCAATATATTTGGCTTTTTCACTATTCTGACTGATGAACTCTGTGACTGTGTACACAGACACAAAAAGGGAAGCAACTACTGTAGAGCAAGAGTCTCAAATGCCCGTCCCATCTGCAAGGCTTGTAAGGAAGTTGTTTTCCTTGTCAACTATATGATATCCAGTGTTCTGGGAGACTACAGCGTGAGGCTGTGGTTTTGTATTTGTAGCAAACTTCACCACTGTATGGGGTTTGCGTGGCAAGGTTTTGGCAGTGGGGGAGCTACTGGGGTGGCTTCTGTGAGAAGATGCTAGAAGCTTCTCCCATGTCTGAGAGAGCCAATGCTAGCCATCTCCCAGCCCATCAGCAATGGTGGTAGTGCCTCTGTGAGAATATAGTTAAGAAGGGAAAAAAAAAAAACCCAACAAATGGGGCAATTGCAGGCTGAGAGAGGAGTGAGAATATGTGTGTGCAACGACTCTGCAGACACCAAGGTGGTGAAGAGGGAGGGGGAGGAGGTGCTCCAGGTGCCAGAGCAGAAATTCCCCTTCAGCCCATGGTGAATACCATGGTGAGGCAGGCTGTCCCCATGCAGCCCACGGAGGACCCCACGCAGGAGCAGGTGGATGCCCGAAGGAGGCTGTGACCCCGTGGGAAGCCTGCTCTGGAGCACGTTTGCTGGCTGGGGGGGACCCACGCTGGAGCAGTCTATTCCTGAAGGACTGCACCCTGTGGAAGAAACCCATGCTGGAGCAGTTCATGAAGCCCATGGGAAAGACTCTCATTGGAGAAGTTCATGGAGGACTGTCTCCCGTGGGAGGGACTCCACACTGGAGCTGGGGCAGAGTGTGAGGAGTCCTCCCCTGAGGAGGAAGGAGCGGCAGAGACAATATGTGATGAACTGACCACAACCCCCATTCCCCATCCCCCTGCGCTGCTCAGGGGGAGGAGGGAGAGAAATGGGGAGTGAAGTTGAGCCCAGGGAGAACGGAGGGGTGGGGGGAACGTGTTTTAAGATTTGGTTTTATTTCTGATTACCTTACCCTGATTTGATTGGGAATAAATTAGATTTCCGCAAGTCACAGAATCACAGAATGGTTTAGGCTGGAAGGGACCTTGAAGATCATCTAGTTCCAACCCCCCTGCCCTGGGCAGGGACAGTACTGGGTGAGTGATCTCCCTGTCCTTACCTCGAACCATGAGACTTTCGTTATATTTTCTGTCCCCTGTCCAGCTGAGGAGGGGAGTGATAGAGCAGCTTGGGTAGGCACGGGAGTCCAGCCAGGGTCAACCCTTCTCAATGGCTGAGTAAAATTCCAATATGGATGGAAATGTTCTCAAATGTACTTGCTGCGTAAATACACTTCCTACCGTGCTTCTTCACCTCAGAGGTTTTACATTGTTGAAGGGTAATATCACAGCTCTTTGCCATAGTCCTCCTTACCAGGTAGAACTGCTTTACTCAGGATCATCTGCCACTGACTAAATGACAGAGTAACTAATAAAGGAGACAGAAATGTTTTTCTATTTAGGTGGCAAAGGGATTGATGAGCAAGCTGAACAGAGTTCGCTACCATCATAAGAGTTGCATAAAAAATATGAATCATTGGAAAGATATACTGTCCTAATTCATGCCTGTGAGTAATTCTGATCAGTGTTAAACAAAAGCAAGTGAGAGTGACTGATCTTGTAAATCTGATTACATATTCTGTGGGCAAAACTTTACCCTTTGTTTTGGCAGGCCACACACCCTGAAAGACTGGAATCTGCATGTTGGCTCAAGGGCAGAATTTAGTATTTAGTTGGAATCTAGGGTGGGTGGTCATTTTATTAAATGTGCTGTTAGATCCTCAATTTGAAGTGCCAAAGCACATCTCAGGATTACAGCACTACAATTCCCGTCAAAATCAATGGAAATTTCACGGATATACCCTCACATAGAGCTTCAAAAGCCTGCCTTTAGCTTCCCAAAGCAGGAAAGGGTGTGTTGATTCAAATGATTTTAATTAATAAAAAGTCACATTACTAACTTACAATAAAATCAGTGCTAAGACTTTTGACTTTGAAGATTTAGTTGAAAGTATTTGAGGCCCAGAAAATTAAAGACAAAGAGCAGAGCAGTGTGAATCAGAAAGAGATGATAGAGGAACAGTAAATAATGAAGAAGGTAACTAGATAGAAAATATAAAGCACATTTAGAAGACTAATAAATGACAAAGACAGTTCAATGCAGATAAATGTAGAACAGTGGTGACTTTGATGAGTCTTTATAACACAACTGTGCATGCATTATAAAATAGGAAGAACAAAAATGTTCAAGTCAAAAGAAAACTGTGTATCATTGATGTAGAAAAAGAAAGCTCGCAGACAAGTTTTAACACATGGATGAATGATGACTTTGAGAGAGTCTTTATGACAGTAGTCTGTTTTTCATAAAGTAGAAGTGTGAAAGAGTAGGAGCTAAAAAAAAGGAAAAAAAAAAAGATAAATTCTACATGGACTCTAAAGTATGAAACAACCACAGCAATGTTTCTGTAGAGGAAAAAAATTGATGTAGATGAATTTGTCTCACTACATTTCTAGCACTGTTCTGACCGTGCCCATTACACAAAAGTAGTATTTACAGGAAGGATTGCCTTCTGTTTGGCCACTGTGCAGTGATTATTTCTCAAGTGGTTATTTATCATGTGCAGTAAAAATGCAGTGGCAGCAATAATAATGTTCACACACAAAAGACACAGACAGGGGAAGAAAATAGATATGAATATATAAAAAGTTATGGACAAAAGGAGAGGAAGAATTCAAAAAGCAAATAGAATGAAGAGACAAATAGAATAGGTAGATGGAAGAGATGATGAAGCAAAATTGATATTATCTATTAGTATAAATGTAAGGGAAAAAAGGAAGAAAAGTCTAAAAAGACACAGATTGGGCTCAGATTTCCCTACTTTGTTATAAAAATAGCCAGCTTTAAACAAAGAGATATTTTGGGCCTACTGCAATCAGTATATTTTCTAGAACATAACCAAACGGTGCAGTTGAAGTCAAGGACTGCTTACTCCAGTGTTTCCTAGCTGACCACGGGGGGCAGCCGCTGCTCTTTGCTGTGCTGTGGTTCCTCGTCCTTCCTCCTTCCTGGGCTGTTGCTCCCTCTCCGCAGGGTGTTCAGCAAAATAAGGAGCAGGGGCAGCCAAACTGTGCATCTCGCCAACAAGATTCCTGA
>NW_009647743.1:576579-726931 GCF_000708025.1 Charadrius vociferus
TCTTTCCCTCTCATCTAGTGAATCTCCAGCTCTCCATGGCACCACACAAAAACTTCAGTTCGGAATTTCCCTTTGCTTCAGCCCTTCTCATCACCGTGGAGGTTTGTGACTGAACATCTGAAGACCATGAAGATCATTGAACCCAAACTCCGACTGTTTTTTGTAGTGGTTAGGCTAACATGTAAGCTGGCACACTCTGTCTGTGGGATTTTGGTGTCAGACTGGTGTCAGACCACATAGATAAGCTCGAAATGCAATTTCCAGGTTGCCTCCTTTCAGGTGCAGCAATCCCGTGTTGCCCCTAGAAAAGTCAGAAACTGCTTTGCCTCAAAAAGAAAATGGTGCATGAGGCACAAAACCAGAAGTAGACCTCAAGCACTTGGGCACTCTAAATATAAGATGCTATCATTTCTAGAAGCACAATTTCTTTTGGGGTTTGAAGCATCTAAACAGACGTGTAGAAGTGTAATTTTGGATGTAGGTATCTCAGTTCTTAAGAGCAACCCAAGCTATGCTCCTGAATCATTTTAAGAAAGTCATAACTAAAAAGGAAACATCTTATCTGGGAAAGCTACTATATCAGGTTCCCTACAGTCAGACAGATACTGCAAATTAGTTTGCATTCCAGTTCATAATTTCAAACTTTTTTTCTCGTAATTACATGAGAAGAAAATATATGTAATGAAAATTGGAATTATAACATCATTGCACGACTCGGGGGCAAACCTGGCTTACTTCTGCCACAGCCTAACTCTATTTGAGAAGCAAAGCAAATCACCTTACTAAACTTATATAAACCAGACTGCACTATAGTTACATATTGGCAGAGATGTTTTTCTGTTGGATCAGTGGTGTTAAAAAAAAATATTGGGTGCCCTCAGTGTGTACTATCCTGGATTCTAAAATATTTACTAGGGGTTCTGTGTGTTTAACTTGCCCTGGAGTATAGCTGGTATGCTTTAGTTCCAATTTTTTAATGATACTACTACTCCTGCCAGTAATTTTTATACCAGCTGCACTGGACTAATTATGTGGTTTTCTCAAAAGTCTATTTTTGAAATAATTATGGCCTTTGAGCATATAATAGACAGCAAGCTTTGGGTAGGCAGGAGTAAAGAACTTTCCATTTGAACAGAAAGGATAAGAAAGTTGGCATATCCGTGTTACATCCTCATTTTGAATGTATAAACCTGTACACCACCTCAGGGTGCCTGTCTAATAAAGAATTGCTCCTTCAAATTTATGTCCTCTTTCTTTTAGTTTTGTTTCTAGATTATTTTTTTTTTTTTGATTTCTCATTAACTGCATTTTGCAAAGCTTATTTGAGTCAAATGAAATAAATACTAAGCACTACTAACTGTAGAGTGTAGAATCATTACTGGTGCATTACGACCAGAAGTTTCTCTTCTCTAATCTCCCTTACTGACCCTAACTTGCTGAAGAGCTGAGGCTTGTACCAGTGCATACTATGAGGTCACGTTAAACGTGATGCGAGGCTGTCTGCAGTTTGAAGAAAACTCGTGAACAGTCTGCTTAGTTGGTGGCTTCTGTTATTTTATAGAAATTAAGTGAAATATGGAAAATTATGATGTCTGTAAAGGTTTATTCTGGGCAGTGTGTAGGGGTACATTTCAGAGCTTTGAGCTGATCTGAGCCACATAATTCTTTTAAAGTTAATGAGAAAGTCACAGCTAGAATGGCATGTGATAATCTGAAAATTTACCCCTTACTGCCTCTTTAGATATTCTGTGTCATATGTTATGGTAATAAATGGTTCTCAGCATGAGGTTGATTGAAAGGGGTACTGCTGCATGAAACAAAGAACTCGCCTTTTCTTCATGATCTCTGAATAATGTCATTAGCATATGCAGGGTCAGCTCTGAGCATCAGCAACCTTTGTGACCAGGGAGCCTGGAATTACACCGGTGTGAGCGAACTTAGATGTACTTTCATAATTTGTCTTTTCAAGTTGTGTCTCTGAAAAGGAACCAAGTAAATATATGGTCTTCTTTCTGCATTACCATTGACCACCTGTACTGTGGCTCTGCCATGGTAAATTTCAAGGCCTATAATTTTCAAATTATTACAAAAAGTCCTCAGTCTTGGAGAAGTCTAGAAAATATACCAAACTGAATGGCAAATTGATGTATATTACTAGTTTCGAACAGTTACTTCCAATACTGACACTGATCACTGCAGGGAGTTGGACTGAATGATCCTTATGGGTCCCTTCAAAATTGAGATAGTTTATGATTCTATGACCACCAAAGTAGGGAGAATCTAAGATTCATCTACATGCGCAGGGGAAAAAAGAGACATAGGAGGTTCTTGATTTTTCTTGCTGTTTCAAAAAGTTTAAAAAATAACCAAGATGAGTAAAATCACCATTCTCCAAAATAATACGGCTTTGTCGTGGACGCTAGTTTTAAATAGGTGAGAACACGGGTAAATTAAGGAAGGGTCAGTTTGATCAATTCTGTCTTGTACAATTTAGGAAGGATCTACTAATTCAGCAGAGAGGGTCGGAACAACAGAAGGTAATTACAGGAGAGGAATTATGGGTTTAGAACTAGATAGGCCTCTTTAAACGTCTCTAGGTCTAGCTGCAGAGATTTTCAAGGCATTATTCTAGAAAATCTGATTATAGCTACACTGCAGATTGGAAGCAATATTCACCACTCTAGTTCTCTGAGGTTATTTTAGCTTAATGTGGTGTTGTTACTGCAACTGAAATATGTAAATAGGACAAGACCTGATTGTGGGCAATGTTCTCAGCACCCTATTTAAAATATCAATTTAAACAGTGGAGGTTTGTTTTCCTGAAATCTACAGCTGCCTAAACCTGCAGCTGGACCAAAATTTGGTGGTGAATGCTAAGTGTATTTTGTTTTATGACATTAAAATTCGGCTTGCGCTACCAAGTAATTTATGTGTCCATACAGCTTTTTGTTCAAAACTTTAAAGTATTCTTAAAAAAGAAAAAATCATTATGGCAAATGAAGAAGCAAGTAAAGAAGTTTTTTCCATAAGAATATGAATTGACTACTGCAATAAAAGCCACTTAGAAATAGAATTCAATTATGTATTGTCTAACTATATGAACTAGAAATTTGCTATGGACAGCTATGACTAATACTATTTACTTTTAAGGAAAGTACTAACCTAAAATGTTAAAAGATGGAGGAAATATCTGATTAGTAGAGTTTTCACTCTCCTAATACAATCGTTCATCCCCATGAAAATAAAAAGAAATAAAAATCATATACAAAAAATTAATAAATTTTGAGGGCTTTTTTGTTATTCACAGGTTATTGTGCAATACCGATGACTTGCTCACCTCAGCTCTCTTCCATAACCCTCCCTCTTTACATGTATGCCACACCTTTGAGATCATATAGAAGGTCATATAGATTGCACTTTTATTTCTTATTTAGATTCAGAGTACTGTTGATTTTCATCCTGAGTAATATTGAATAGTGAACTACTCCTACTTTGGTGGCTTCATTATTTTCATTGTTTCATGTAGTTATTATACTATGCTTGGATGAACGTTAAAAAAACCCTGCCAGTTATAGCTTTGTAAACCCATTAAAATATCACAGTCCTGCAGTATATTCCCCAATGTTCAATCCACCTCAACAGAGATCTCAGTAAAAGATACTTTTTTGTTGCGCAGTCTCAATTTTGGTTTGTTAGGTGGGAGCACATTACCCACAGCACCCTGTCGATGACAGTAACAAGTCAGGGATGTGTTCCTGTCTCTGCAGGCAACTTGTAGTGGATCACAACACAGGTCATAGAATCATAGAATCATAGAATGGTTTAGGTTGGAAAGGACCTTGAAGATCATCCAGTTCCAACCCCCCTGCCATGGGCAGGGACACCTCCCGCCAGCCCAGGTTGCCCAAGGCCACCTCCAGCCTGGCCTTGAACACCTCCAGGGATGGGGCCTCAACAACCTCTCTGGGCAACCTGGGACAGTGCCTCACCACCCTTAAAGTGAAAAACTTCTTCCTAATGTTTAATCTAAACCTGCCCTCTTCCAGTTTAAAGCCATTCCCCCTTGTCTTATCACTACATGCCCTAGTAAAAAGTCCCTCCCCAGCTCTCCTGTAGCCCCTTTATGTACTGGAAGGCCCCAATAAGGTCTCCCTGGAGCCTTCTCTTCTCCAGGCTGAACAGTCCCAGCTCTCTCAGCCTCTCCTCATAAGAGAGGTGCTCCAGCCCTCGGATCATCCTCGTGGCTCTCCTCGTGGTCTCATGAGAGTGGAGGAAAGGGGCAGAATCACCTCCCTTGACCTGCTGGCCACATTTCTTTTGATGCAGCCCAGGATACGGTTGGCCTTCTGTCACAGGTTATGATTACGTCACAGGTCACAGGTTACGATGGTACTGGTTTGTCCTACACCATGAATAGTATGGGCTTTACCTTGGGTTTCCTTACTCCTTCTAACTCACCTCCACAAAATAAATAAAATATTTTTAGGATCCCTGTAACGTTTCAGTGACTGCACAAGGCATGACTTTGTTACTTCAGAAGAAAAAGAATTAGCTTTTATTTTGGAAATGTTAAAACCCTATATAAAAAGTAAGATATAGTTACAAGTCCAGACAGGCAGTTATAGACAGACACACCAGCTTTGCTATGAAAGCCATCTCCTCAAGTTAGCATAGGTCTGTTCTTGGATTAATAAGTGCACTCAAGGGAATACATAGACTATGTTAAGGATGATTTGTTCATCTGCCCTAATTCTTCACAGGGTTTACTAGCCTGGAATAGACTTGCTTCTGTGGCTTTCAGTTTGCATGGGAAGGAGGCAAGCTGAGCTTGTATCTCCTCAGGACACCGATGAAGTCAACACCTTTCTAAATAAACAAATCCATTGTTTTCACATCTCCTCAGCTGCAGAAATGCATTTTGGTAAATTAATTAATTTGTCTAAAATCTTCTGAGGATTGGTTATTGTCAAGTGTTGTATGGATTCCAAAGAAAAAGAGAAAAGCTGGTTTCCAATGCTCCTCTAGACCCAATTAAATTTTTTACACATTCAGTTTTGATGAAACATCACAGCTCAGAGTAGCTGAATATGACAGCAATTCAGTAGTGCCTCATTTACCCTTATCCTGGAATTTACTGTGTTCAGGTAGACCTTGAGTAAGTTGTAAGCTTCAAACGTTTTTTTCCCTCCTTTTTTTTTTTTTTTTTTAATTTCTGTTGTTTCAACTAGAGGCTTCTATTCCGAAACTTCATGCATAAATACATTCATTTCGTAACACAAATTCATGGTAATGAGTGTTTCTGCTCTTGAATTTGTACTAATGATACCCTAAACCACAAACTTCAGGTTTTTGCTTTTTCAGTCTTCAAGACTTTTTGCTTGAAACTGTTTGGTCTTGGTTGTGTTATTGTATTGCATTTAGTAGTGTATTATATATACAGTAGTATATAATAATCAATGCAATAAGAAGCAAGATGAAATATTGACCAAAAGGTCCAAATACCTTTTTTTCTTTCCTTTTTTTTTTTTTTTTTTTCTGTTGCCCATTTTTTGGGGGAAAACTTGAGTTTAAAACATCAACTTCTTTCAGGATGGAAATCAAGTTGTGTTTACTCTTCCCATCTTCATGTTGACTTCAACTGAACATGTTAAAAGACATAGTTTTGTTCCCTGTGAACAGATTTAATAATTACATGGCCTGTTCTTTCTTCTCTGCTGGGCTCTTTTGTCCTTTATTTAACATGAAAACCCGAGGAAAGCCTGAATTAGGTGAGAGAACCTTTGCTTTCTACTTCTGTTAGTTTTGCCATGTCCTGACTGTCTTCTTATCCGTGAAACCACCAGAAAACAGAGATTTTAAGCCAATTATGTTTAATATTTTGAGCAACCTCTCTGTCTTTGCAGAGTCCATGAAACTCCCTTTCTTCAGCTGCAAGCCCTATGTCCTCCTGCATTTTCACTCACTAATCAGTTTCCTGGACTGTCCTTTCTCTGTCTTATTGGATTAAGAAAAGACTTATGCCAAACTAGGTTGTGGTGAAATGTGATTTTCACAAGAATATTCCCTTTGGTCTTCAGGGTTTTAGTGGATACAGAAGAGCTACTATCACATCTTTAATAAACCTGTCTTTGAAACTATTGAGTTATGTCATGTGAATATTCCCTTGGGTCTTCAGAGGTTTAGTAGAAATAGAAGAGCTACTATCACATCTTTAATAAACCTGGTTTTGAAACTACTGAATTATCTCCTTTTCCAGTGTGTAAGGGTGCTTATATGTGGGGAAAAAAAAAATGCCTGGGTTGATGAGTTATCCTGAAGAATGGATTTCATGCATAATCTAGTCAGCATGTACTCCCTTGGGTTCCGTGTCTGACAGTTTCCCTGGCTCTATGCTTGCTGGACCAATTTGTGTTCACTTGCTTTGCTTGAGGAGCTGGCGACAGTACTCCACAAAGACCAGACAATCTTCTGTTTTCACACTTTGCTGGATCTGATTTAGGTTTGATTTATTCCCAATAAAACTTATTGAGGCAGAGAATTTCTTATTTGTCCTTATATTTTAGTAATTCCACTGTTTCTTGCATTCACAGAGTATTTCATAATTCTTTTCAATTCAGTAAAAATCTCTCTAATATCCAAACATCACTGTCATTTTATTTTGCAACCATTTGTCTTTGTCCATTAGATTTCCATTTTAAAGTTACATGAATTGAGAAGAAACAAGTATCATTATTTTTTTTTCTTAGCTCTTGAACAGTCAACGTATCCAACTACTCTGCTTCATTACCAGGAGCCATATTCCCAAGGAATATGTTAAATGTAAGTTCATTTCATTTTCATATTGCATTTTTATACTTAAAACTGTATTATATTATATCAGGATGCACTAATTCCTTACTTAAATACTGCATTGTAAATCAACTGGTTTTATACTTCTTGCATTATCAGAGTCTCTGAGAAGATTTTTGTTTAGCAAAAGGTATCAGAGTTTCAATATATTAAGAACTAATAGATTTGATCGACATAAATTTAGCTACTCATTAATCTTTTTATTCTCCCCTCAGGTTGCTTACTACTGTTAAATCATTTAATTTTCATCACACTTCTGTCTGTTTACCTTTTCCATAATTCCATTCTTCTTGACTCTCTCCCTGCCTGCGTAGCTTTCCAGGCTTCTTCCTCTTGCTGTGCAAGTGCTGACATAACCACCATACTGGTAAGTGATTGGTAAGCACTACAATATATTTGAAACTGAAGAAAATTATTCAGGTTGGTATGCTGGTTTTCCAGGATGTAAGCTACATTCATGAGTATCAGATTTTGAAATGGCATTTAAAAAAGTAAGCGGATAAGGTAGGAACGCACACATGACATGCACTTCTGGTTAATAAAATACAAGTTAGAATCAGTAACCCATGTTCTTAGCTCATATGAGTTGTCCACAAAATGCTATTAGTGACTGGAAACTATTATTATCAGACCAGTACCTAGCTTTGTAGAGACTGAGTTTTTACTGTGCAGACAGTTCTTTGGATGTATTCACTATTGACTTATAAAATTATATGGACCCTTAAAATCCCATAGGAATTTTTTCTCCCCCAAGGATGAGTATACAGTGCCTCTTGATAAACACAGTCAAAGCAGAGAACGTGAATTTTACAAAAACTTAAGTCAGAAAGTTTTGACATTTCTCTTTTCTCCAAGCCAATACTAATGCATTTCCAAAGACCTGAAAAATAAAAAATAATAAGGAAAAAAACCTAGAACCCCATGCTCCAAGCAATCTGTGAATGCCATCAGTACAAAAACGTATAAATACTTGGTACATATTTTTGGTGGTACATACTCTATTGCTTATGAATCAGAGAAAATTGTAGGTGAAGCTGACGCGGTTGTTAACTCTCCGTGAATACCCTGATTTAAAATCCCAGTCGTGGCAAAATTCAAAAGGCACACCCTAGTCATGTCATTAGACATCAATTTATACTGTAGTCAAAGATTAGAATGCAAGTTATAACAATGCCTCAATTAACAGATTAACTAGTTTATTTATAAGAGTGGGGCCAGGTAGCACATGCAGCAGTATCGATATGGCAGCTCAGGCTTCAGTGAGAAGAAATATCCTTACTATTTCCATAGTTTCACAGATGACTCTGAAAGTCTGTGAAGGCACAGTATTCAGACTAGCGAGTTTATTGCTAGTTCAGCTATTTCTAAATGAATTACAATCACACATGGAGTAAATGAGCATGAATCAGTACTATACAGTCTGCTAAAGAAGTGTCCTGTGCAGTATTTTGAAAGTATGATTAACAGATGTATATAGTTAGAGAGAATTATAAAACTTTCACTGGAGTCTTTGAGATGATTGATATTCCTAGAGACAAGTGAATAGGAGAAAAGGCTTTGATTCTCTACCCCAGAGCAGATGGATGGGAAAGATGATAAGAAAATCAAAATGAAAGGAAGGACAAAAAAATGTAAAACAAAGAAAGAGGAAAAGTTGATCAAAGGAGATGAAGACAGAACAACTAGAAGTTTAAGAAATCTGCAGTATCATTGAAAATGGAAAAGTCCCAGTCAACACAGTTACTGCATTTACTTTGCTTGTTTGTTTGTTGAAGAAGCACCCAGGAAACCAGGTCAGGGAAGGCTGCAGACTGCCTCAGAAGCCCACGGAACACAGAGACGTTTCCTTTGTTCTACATTTTTGGACCTGGATCTAACATGCATGTTTAACAGCCCATTGTATCTCATTAAAATTGGCACCAACATAAATTGCAGAGAGAAGAGGGTGTATCCTCCCTTTCCCTGGACGGTCAGTTATTCCTGCCCCTCCCCAAGACTCTTCCATGTCTTTTATAGGTTTTCTGAGGGAATGCTGATGGGTTTGTTTTGAGCTAGTTCACCACGCTTGTTGCTTTGAGATCTACAGCCAGATGTGGGAGGGAGGCAAGACCCTGCTTGGGCAGTCAATACGCATCTATACTGCCCTAAAATGACTGTCAAACTATGGGGCTAAGACAAGAGGGAGTTCTCATTAAATTAGTATAATACAGGGAGGCGAGACCAATGCCTGTTTGGGCAGTCAATACTCATCTATACTGCCCTAAAATGACTGTGAAACTATGGGGCTAAGACAAGAAGGAGTTCTCATTAAATTAGTATAATACAGACTTTACCATAAAAGTATAATTTTTTAAATGGTAAGCAAATAAATTAAAATGTCTAGCATGCACATGTGACAGCTGTTAAAACAGTATAATTATACACAAAACTTGAGGTACCTGTACAAACAAACGAAAAAGGGACATTTCTATTTCCAACACCTCCTTCTGCTGAAAAATAGTGCATCCACCAAAAAAAAAAAATAGAGATACCATCCAATTAACCTTCAAGTACATAGTCTTAGATAAAATCCATCTCATTAATTCAAACTAAATGTCAATAGAAGCACAGTTTTTGTACTGAATCCTATATATATAAAAAAAAAAAAATGAAAAAAAGAGGGTTGTAAATAGAGTCTAAGGATGACAGAGGGAAAATGCAGCTTCTGGGACAGGTTGAATAGTTAGCGTAGGGTTGCTTTATTTGAACCAGGGAGCTCATCCCACCCCAGGCACTTGAATTCCTTGAGTCTTGTGGCCAGGGCAAGGGCAGTGGGTAAAATAGCTGGTAGTGTCACAATCCCTTCCTACAGTTCTGCCTGCATTAAAAAAAAACAAACAACTTATTAGTGACATAGTTCTTGAAAGCAATCCACATGTCATGTAACTGGTAGTCAAAGCAGAATAACTGTATTTTCCAAGGCAGTTTACATTTTAGTCAGACTTCTGAAACAGTTAATGAACAAACAGCCTGGCTAAATGATACTCCAGTGTAACCATAAATAAACAAAATTCTGCCTTAGCATATGTGTTTCGGGTGAAACGATAAAGAAGAAAGAAAATTGCTAGGGAGTTTTCTGTTTTAAAAGCTAGTACTTTTAATTGCATTTCTGCAGCACTTGTTTCTTTTCTGTTTTATTAATTGTCTGGTAAAGGAAACTTGCTACCACAAAACAACATACAAGCACCTCCTTATTAGTGATTTTTTAAAGTACTCCTGGGGAATAAATCACTGGCTTCATATGAAACACAGCTGATGTAGCGAGACCTTTTCCTCTGCTTTCCTTAAAGTTTTAGACCATCTCTTAGATGTATTTATTACTTAATGATTGGCATAAAGGCACTTATTTGCACAGCTGGGATAATGCCTGTTCACAGGGACTCAGAGTGATATATTCTGCAATTGCAACTAATCTATTCTATCTAAGTGTTTGTTCTCAGAGGCCAATGTCTGTCTGGAAAGTTCTTGTGTGTTAGAATGAATGTTATTTCTTTCAGTGGTTTCTATTTATCACTGTGCTGTGGGACACTACTGGCAATTTAGAAAAGAATAATGCCCTCCAGGTTAGAGACCAACAGCGGGAGCTGCTCCCATAAAGACAAATGTACTAAAGATTTATCTGTTTACCTATGTAATTTTTCCCTCTTTAAGATACCGGGGGATTTTTGTGCATCATTTGCTACTGATTTGTAAGAGGTTGTTGTCTAAAGTAAAGAAACATAGCACCTTCGCCTTCTCTTACCAAAAATTCCATATCTTTTAGACAATTTGAAGAGAACAGAAATTATTTTGTACTGAAATATATTTGCAGAGCTCCTAATGAAGCTACTAAAACATATAATTACCTTAGTGATCCCAAGTACATTAATGGTTTGATTCTCAATAGAATTGGGGGGGGGCAGGGAGGGGGAAGCAGCTGTCATGTTTCCAGGAGCTATTCCCAAGCAGTAAAGATAGGCTGTGCATTTAAAACTTCCACTTACAGAAAGTAATGATAAAAGTCTAAGAACTAGTGCTGTGTCGAATTAATAAGTTCATTATAGACATAATTTGGTTTTGTATACTGAGCTGGCATATGGAATCGTCATTAAATCTAATGGCAGGTTGTCTTCAGCATATTTGTTATTAAAAACAACAATAACAAATGATTTTTAGAAATATTGAAATCTATTTTAAAACCCAAAAACATAGGAATAACATCATCGATTGTAGATTTTAATTTGTTGACACTGGCAAAAACATCACATGCAAAGAAACTGTTAAAAATTGACCTTAGTTATAACATTTTACATAGGTGATTTTATATATATAGACTTGGGGGGGGGTATATATGTAAAATGATATGCAAAATGCAAACAGACTTTACAAGGATAATTAAAGGTATCGTAGATATCTATGTAACTGGTGGCATGAGTATTTTTATGGGAGACATATTTCTGGGTGATGATTTCGAGCCCCAGATTCTGACATATGGCAAATACGCCTGGTCAGTATCACCTGAGATATTACTGGAAAATGAAATTAAGAACTTATGAAATAAACCTGAACTCTTGGCTCTTTTTAGCAGCCCTTCAGCAGTGCATTATGGTCTTCGCGAAAGAGGTCTGGGTTGCTTAGAAGCTGCTGCTCATCGGTGTTTTTCTGGTGACTGGGTAAAGACTATGGGTCTGTCCCTCTCTCCAAAAGTCTGCTTCTAGAAAGAGGTTCACCTAGCTTCTCATATCCAAAATCTTCTTGCTAAAGAGAGGAAAAACTATCTAAAGTAATGTTCGAAAGGGTGAGTGAAAAGGAATAGAATGGCTAACTGGGGATGGAGTAAATGGGGAACTTTCTCACTGTCACACAGTTGTCATCAGAGTGAGTGAGAAACAGCCAAAGTACTGCAATTACAGAAAACGTATCTGTTTTTCAGGTCTTACACACCAACAACCAGATTTAGACTGCTTCTAAAATGAGTCTGGCAATTACACCTCATGGATTGTCTCCCTGCAGATAAGTATGGGGAGAATGAGAGTTCATGCATTCAAAAAGCCAGGTTTTGCTTTTCCTTGCGCCTTTTGCACCCATGCAATCTGTCGAAAATCAACATGGTTACACATCTGTTACTTAATTCTGAATTTGGTTCTAAACTCATGTAACAATGGCAGTCAGTGGTTGCTTGGCTATTTACCTCTAATAGCTTATATCAAAAGTGTTTTCCTGATTCAAAGTCAAAGGCCTTAACCCAATCAGATCTTCTAAAATCTGTGTGAACAACTGTATTGAGCATCAAACAACAAACAGTTTATTAAAATTGATGTTCTTTTGCATAATGTTCCCTAATTTAGAGCACTTAATATTTTTTTCCAGTGCAATGACTTAATTGATTTTATATCACTGTAGTCTGTTGAATGATTTATGTTTAATTTCTTTCTGTCCAATTAACAGTATAATAGATTGTAGTTCATCAGGGATACTACATCTTGAGCAGTGTTATCTCTTCCGAAGGTGAGAGTCAGTCTTCATCAAGCCAGCTTTAAACTGATTCAGTCCTCAACTTTTGACATCCCAGTTGTAAGCCTCCAAATTCCCTTTGCAATTTTTTTTTTTATTTTATTCCAAGTGGTCCAAATAGTATATCATCTTTGTTTGGATTATAGAATTCAAGAAAATGTAAAAACAATAAAGGGCAGAGGTAAGCACATTTATTGATGAAATTGAAAACCATATCAAATCGATATTAATTTGGTATTGGAAAGTAAAGTGAGGAAAACACAACGAGATCCAAAGAGGACACTTTGTATTCTATGACTTCCAAAAAGGCTTCCTGTCACTATTAAAAAAAATAAGTAAGTGATGTGATAGTGATGGACTAGGAGTCTAAGATGGTACTGCGGATGATTAAGAAACCTGTAGGAGGTATAGGAGAAGAAGGGCCAATATTTTATTTTAAATTAAAAGAATTTCACATGACTTTTGGCAAAATAATTTTATAGACACAGAATTCTACTGTTTTTTTGTATTGAGATTACATTTCAAACTTGGATATCTTGGGGGAAGAAGAGAAAGATGTTCACATTGTCTTCCAGGGAAAAGGGTGATTTGAAACTACAATTAAGGGAAAATTCTGGGAAATAAGAATACTTTAAACAAGAGAGAGTAAATAATGAAAGGAAGAAGGATAGAAAAACAACAGAGATTACTGGGATTTTTTTTTTTTTTTTGTGTGACAGTGTAACGCGGCTATCATTTGCTTTAAATAATAAATAGTTCCACAAACACTGGAACTAATAGAGTTGTGTTTCCAAATGATTTGTGTTTCATGGAATGGCTCTTTAAATGAAGTAAACTGAGCCTGCAGCATGTTTCCTGTCCTTATTAAACACTAGAGAACTCATATGAGGAGGAAAAGAGAGAAGGAGAATGAAGCTGAGATGATGTCTAATAAAGTTCAAACTTTGATTGAACCTTTTCCAAGAATTAAAGCATTTATAACCCCTCTCTCCTATCTACACCCTTCAATACAAGAATGTGTGTATTCAGTAATAGTTCAGTTCATCCTCCGGTCTTTCCCTCAGTGTAGGTATCACTGTAGCCACTTTCCTGCCCCTAGCTAACTATTTTCACAGAACTTTTAAGAATGCAACATCTTAAAAAATCTATCTTTCTGCCAGATTTGCTAGAAATTGGCCAGCCAGTTCAAAAGTGCTGGAGGAGCAAGGGACTGCCATGCTCTCCCAACTGCACTGGCTCATGAACAGTCTGACTAGCATGAACTTTTTATTCGCGAAAGAAGGAGGGAAAAAAAAAAAAAAAAGGAAAGAAAGAAAGAAAACAGAAATCACCCTTTGGGAAAGTTTCACTTTGTTCATTTTTTTTTTTCTTCCATTTTTTTGTTATGAAGACTGAAAGAAAAGTCTGTGTTGCTTAGTCTTGGTTTATAATGTTTCCTTCTGGTGAGCTGGGCACTGAGATTTCATTTTGAATCTGTTTAGCAAAGCACTGAGTTGCATCCCTGGCCAGCCAGTCACCTGGTTCATGCTGCTCTTCCATTCTGGCCTCATGGGTTGCCTTACTACAAGTGAAAATAATTCCTTGTCCTGGATCCATGCTATATCAAGGCGATATTCCTGACAAAGACATCTGCACATCCCAGGGGCCAGAATTTTCTCAGTGCATCTTAGGAGGAATAGTCTAACTGGAAAGATTGCTCCTCACGGGAAAAAGGGAGCTTCCCACGTTGAAGAAGTAGCTCTCATCACATAATGTACCCCAAGTAGAAAATGAAATTTAATGCTACATGATGTGAGATCAGTTCAATTTATTTAAAAGATAGTGTGGCTGCCCCATCCCTGGAGGTGTTCAAGGCCAGGTTGGACGGGGCTTGGAGCAACCTGGGCTGGGGGGAGGTGTCCCTGCCCAGGGCAGGGGGTTGGAACTGGGTGATCTTTAAGGTCCCTTTCAACCAAAACTGTTCTACGATTTTATAGCAGATGCTGGGGTTGAAACTGAAACAACAACTGAACAACTGAAACTGGAACAACAACTGAAAGTTGTTGTTCTCACAAGAATTCTGCACACTCAGTGCCCAAAGGTAGCTGTGAGCCCTTCCTCTGAAGTGGGTGCAATAGGACAGGACACCACGGTGGCGTTCTTCCAGCCTGACGATGACTGTGGAAGTGACCCCAGCAAACCTGACCCCCCCCCCGGCAAGGGAATGGCTGTGCACAAGGTCCGCCAGGACATTCCAGGCATTATGGCCATCGATGCTCCCTTTTCTGCCTGACCTTGATGCTCAGCTGCGTTCCTGTTCCATTTTCAAGCCCTTGGCCCCTGTTTTCCTCCCGAAACCATTGTCTCTCCTCCTGCTCCCCTCTCCCCCATCTCCTCTCCTGAACAGGAGACTCTCCCGCCGTTACCATAACAACAGACAGCAACCTGGCCCCGGCTGGGCACTCCTGCCCTTTTCCTTAAAAATTCAACCTCGTGTAAAAACATTTGTGTCTCATTCTTTCTCTGGAATCCTTTTCCCTCTGGCTTTAATAGGAGAAAGACTCACTCTGCTCTGCGTGTGGCCACTGTCCTCTCTTACTCCCTCTCAGAACGCTGTTTTCACACCACAAAGAAACACAGATTTGATGCTTAATTATCCCCTACTGAGCTTCCTATAGAACGTACTCAGAAGGGCACGCCACTTTGCAGGCTTGGCTGTATGAGTACGTTTATCTTCTCCATCCCGGTGCTCCTCGCTGCAATCGCCGCGCTGCAGCCGTACCACCTGGACCAGATGCCCGCTGATAGGGAAGCACAGCTCTGCCCGGACAAAAGGATAAGGATACGTGGAGAGCTGTTCTCCAAAGTCACCGTATCGGATAGCAGCAACAAAAACCTCCTCTTTCCTCAACTAATCCATCAGACTGAAAGAGAGCAGCGTGGTCATGCTTTTCCAGCCACTGAGAGCAAACGTATCATATAATCATATATATCATTTTCTGCAAAACGTCTGTGCTGTTTCATTTTGAGTCTTGTTTTACAAGGAATAAATTTCTCACCTGAACACTAACATAAACACACATCTATAGGGCTGTGTAAGAGTAGTTAATTTTAGTTTATTCTAATCTTGTAGCCTAATGCAAACGTCATTCTGGCACATACGATTTAGATCTTAATTGGACTTTCAGGTTAATTCCTGTTCCTGGAACAAAATCATGTCAAAATGCAGATGGATAAAGTTATCTTTGGCTTCACCCCTTCTGTCCTTTTACAGTGTACCTGGCATTGTCCTGACAGCCAAATTTCTGGAAGCCCACAGAATTCTGGAAGCTTCCAGGCCTTGGAGCACTTATCACCACACAGTGAGTACGAGCTAGCTGATAGCAGGCAGATAATGTCAGTATCACAGAGCCCTCTTTCCCATCACAATTTGGACAGCAAGCATTTTAGGAACTCTCTAATGTGCCGGGGCCCAGATATGATAGGCATGAAGTTCAGTTCTTTATAGTATCTACCTGCTGCCCCAGATACAGCATCTCCAAACCACAGAGATGTGTGGATAGAAAAGGAGCAGCAGAAATGTTACTCATAGAATCGCAGAATCATAGGATTGTCTGGGTTGGAAGGGACCTTTAAGATCATTGAATCCAACCATCATCCTAACACTGCCAAGTCCACCACTAAACCATGTCCCTCAGTACCATGTCCACCTACCTTTTAAATATTTCCAGGGATGGTGACTCCACCACTGCCATGGGCAGCCTGTGCCAATGCTTGACAACTCTTTGGGTGAAGAAATTTTTCCTAATCTCCAATCTAAACCTCCCCGGGTGCAACTTGAGGCCGTTCCCTCTTGTCCCGTGGCCTGTTCCTTGGGAACAGAGACTGACTCCCCCTCGCTACCCCCTCCTTTCAGGGAGCTGTAGAGACTGAGAAGGTCTCTCCTCAGCCTCCTCCTCTCCAGGCTGAACACCCCCAGTTCCGTCACTGCTCCTCATCAGACGTCCTCCAGACTCCTCACCAGCTCCGTTGCCCTTCTCTGGACATGCCCCAGCACCTCAATGTCTTTCTTGTAGCGAGGAGCCCAAAACTGAACACAACTAATTCCCTTTGGTTGGAATTTTTTGCCAATTTTATATCAACAGCTCCATGGGGAAAAAAAAAACCCAAACAAAAAAAACAAACACCAAAACCAACAATATATTTTTATGTATATAACTATATAAATTTATATAAAAATATAATACATTTTTAGCTCCATTACCTTCATGAATCTTTGGGGAAGACTTTCATGTAACTCAGCATCCTCTGCTACACCTACATCTTGTAGGAAATTGTCTCTGTGGTAAACAGCATCCGATTCGTAGCTGTACAGATGCCGGTCCAGACACAGGTCTCTGTTCAGTGAGACCGTGTTTCCAAAAGGTATGAGATGTGTCAGCTTTCTTTATAAAGCCATGAAAGACTGAATGTCATGAAAACACATCTCATCAGCGCTATCTGTTCCTCCAGAGGAAGCTTTAGCTGCAGGTGGTTCTCCACCTCCACACTGTACTTTTTTGGTGAAGACCACAACCGTAATGATTGTTACTGGGTGATGGGAACTCACACAGAGGAATGCTGTATAAAAAATCATTTCCCCCTACTACAATGCCATGATAATCACGAACCCTAAGGAATTATTGAAGAACCAGTGGCCTTAGGAGGATCTAAAAGTCCTGGTACAGAAGGAGGAGAAATGGATGTTGCTTACAGTGTGTATTGAGGAACTGAGACACGGCAGTGTGAGTTACTCGTTACCCTGACTTGAAATAAGGGATGAATTCCCAAGGCTTGATGGCAGACCTTCCGCTCATCTATTTAAGCAGAAATCGTGTGAGAGAAGGAAACATGCACGAGAGATGTAGATACCTAGCTCACATAAAAATCATGCAGACAATTATTCTGTTCCACCACAGTCCCCTGGTGGAATCCCCAGGGATTGTAGGGGCTTAGAAGACAGCAGATTACAGTTTGTTGCAGAGTCTTTTATGCGACTAAGTAGAGGCAATTTTTTTGTTTGTTTGTGCCCATCTCTTCTGCTGAGCATTTCGCACTTACAAACCTCTTACTCATTTAGCCAGCTACAGCTTTTGTAACATTAGAAACATTAATTTCTAAAACTCCGGCATTAACATTACTCTGCATTCGGGGAGTAGCATCCGATAGTGTTAGAATAAGATAAAAAAAAATCTCAGTGTTACTGTAAGCTACTAGGGAGCATGTTATGGGGTCCCTGCAGGGACTAATTTGGAAACCTCAAAGTGACTTCTGTGTTACTCAGGGCTATATCAAAAGAAGAGAACCCTGAGTTGAAACATTTCTGTCCCCCAAAATGGGTCTGACAGCCCTGTTTCATTCAGCGGCTGAGTCCTAAGCACTGTTAACGTGAGCTTCTGTTGCTGATAATAATGTTTAACAGGGCTTCTTTCAGAGCTTCTCCAAACCTATCACGTCTGGTTCTCACGGAATCATCTATGACTACTGCTCTATCTCAAGGTCTCCAACTTCGGTTTTAGAAAAATGAAATGTGATTGTTGCACTGTTTTTACTTCACAACAGGAAAAGGAGAGTTTATTTGATGTTTCAGTACATTAATAAGGTAGAACTGGTAGCAAGGAGCAGAAAAGAAGGCACAAAGGCCTAGTCTAAGAAATCAGACACAGGCAAAGGGTAAATAAAACTGAGTAAATAGGAATTTTTTCCATTCTTGTATTGATTGAGTGGGAAAATGCAACTCTGGGAAGAAATTGTGTGGGATGAACCAAACCATTATTTTTTTTCTAAAGATAATAATAATAATAATAATAACAACAACAACAACAACAGTAGTAGTAGTTTCAGTGCAAAAGGTATACAAAAGGTATAACCCTTTTTCCAAACTGGAATATTCTACTTTTAACATAAATAAAAATTTCCATTTTAAAAAAAGGAGCTTTCAAAGCAGATTACAACTGCTTTCAGCAAATGTCAAAACAAAATTGTCTCACAGCTTTTCATCCAAAAATAAACGGTGGCAATTTGTTAATCACTTGTCATCTCCACTGACAAAAGAAATTTGTAAACCCACACTTGGACAAAATGATACAAAATACTTTGTTCTAATATTAAGGATAGCAAGAAAGTAGAGGCAAGGGAAAGGGCTATGAAAGGCTCCAATCTGCTTTACTTGTCTGCACTTGATTTGGATTTTCAGTCATGGATGACATAAATTTTCCACTTGCTGTTAATATATACCGTGTCTCATACCACACTCAGCAACAGTTCATTGAGTTGACTGGCCTCCAACGTACCTGTCACCCATCACAATTAACTACACTCACTGTCACAAACAATTTAGTAGATACACATCTGTGCTCACTCAGTCAGTCCCAGCTGTGATGTGCGGATGTCTTATTTGATGAACCCAGCTCAACAACAGGGCTCTTGCAGAAGTGTTAAATATGGTGACCCGAACCAAATACAACAATGTTTAATCTGTTTACGAGCGGATTGAATTTACATGCCTTCAGCATTCCTACAGGCTTCGGAGATGCACCGCAGTGCCACTGTGCGATTCTCTTTCTTTGAAAGCTGTCCCTTGTCCAGAAAAAAAAAAAAACGCAACTGAAAAGATTCTCCTAGAATGCAGTGGAAAAAACAATAGATCTGCTAATTATTACCACTGGTGTGGTAGACATGACACATCGTTGCACGGGGAGAATGCTGAAGTAGGTACACACTTGATTGTCTGCGTTGTTGCCATATTTAATGTTTGTGCTGAGCTCAAGACAATGATTCTAGTAGGAATTAATATTTTAAATAAAGTGTGGTGATCCATAAATTTGAACTAACCAATCTGATAAATAACTAGAAATCTATGTTCATTCAGTAGCTGACAGAAAGTAGATTCTAAACTACTGCCAATATTCCAATACCTGATTAAGGAAATGTTTTTATTTCTGAGGGAAAAAAAAAAAGGCAAAAAAAAAGCATTGAAATCTTACATGATGTATTAGTAGATCGTGATTTTAAGGTCATCCAGATTTAAGAGCACAGAGGGAAATATGTGGGACCTGGAAAATGTATATCTGTGTTTAAAAAGTATTTTCCTTAAAGTACCCCTAAGAATTGTTCCTACTGTAGACAACTCACTCAGAGGCTGTTCTTTTGTTTTATAAGCACGCTTGACATTTCAATGCCTTTTTTTTTTATGTTATGCTGTCATATATAGCTGTGCAAAAATTGCCAAATGAAAATGGTAGTATTTTGTAATTCATTTGTCCAAGTAAAAGCAATTATGGAAGTCACAAGACAATGAGCAGTTAGAGTCTATAAATGCCTGCCTGAAATGAAAAGCACAGTGTGATACTCAAAGAGATTATATTTACTCTTACTGAAACTTTCAGAACAATTTTTTATAGGACAGAAACAACTGTCATCAGATTCTCTAGTGGTACCGGTCAGTAAATCAAACACACTTGCTCAGTGAGAGTTTTGAGAAGGCCAGACATTGCCTACCTTACTGTAAATGGCATCCAGTAAATTCTAATGCTTTTTTTTTTTTTTTTTTTTTTTTTAGCTCTGAGGACCCACCCTCCCCAGTCTCAGATGATGGACTTGTGAAAACAAAAGCTAGCACCACATTTAAAGGTTTCCCACTTTCAGGAGTAGAGTAAAGGAGAGTTGGGAGAAAGCAGAGAGGGCGCTGGTTGTCACAGACTGGGTTGATGTTAGTTCTGGGGAAACCACTTATAAAGCCTCTCTCTTCAAGTGGACTTGTTGCCTTTTGGTTAAAGCAACAGGGGAATAGGATGCTGGTTTACACGGTTATGGCACCTACTCTGTAGAACAAAGGGACATGGACCGATCTAGTAAAGATGGTGTCAGTCAAGTGTGCAGGGAAATGAGGTGAGTGTAGATCTTCTTCACCTGGTGGATATTTCTTTTTGGTTCAGACTAACCGGTGAAACAGGACCTTGCTTTCATAAGCTTGAAATCACTGAGTTTCACCTCACTGATGGTGCCCCCTGGAGCTACTGAAGTCAAGGAACAGTGATTTCTCGATCTTCTCTGATAGATGGAGGGATTCATATCTAGCACTGCGTGATGAGAGCAGTGTGTGATGGTGAGGAATGAGGTGTTGGGGTGGGTGATCAGTACATACAGGTGCTTTTCTGCTCCAGAGGCTGAGTGCTCATCTGCTGAAGCCTGCCTCTGCTGAAGCGTACGATTTTGCTCCCTCTACCCGAACAGACCGAAAACATGCTTCTTCCACTGCAAAAATGGACTTAAAGAACTAGTGGAAAGCTCTAATGAAAACATATACAAACATGTGTAGGAAAACTCTAAATCAAAGGGATCCTCATGCCTTGTGAAGCTAGTGAAGACCTCTGCAGAAGCCATCTCTCAGACATACTTCTACTTGTTAAGGGAAGAAGAGACATATAAGGCTTGGTAAAGCTTCCCTAGATCGCAAAGTTGTTTACCTCATGTTTTATTTTTCAAGATCCTCAAATGCATTGGAAGTCTCCTAAGAAATTCAGTATACCAATAACTTCTTGGTTCATGGATCTTCTCTCTCAGAACACGCAACCATAGAATAAAAAAAGTCACCACGTGAAATAATTGATTGCTTACAGAATAGCATATTCCAAATACAGCACTCCCTGTTTGCTGGGATTTCATGGCGGGCCAAAATAGGTTTTCAAAAACTGCTAGAAAAGCTTTTGATAGAAACACCTTAAACTGTTCATAAGAAGTTTTCAACAGAAAAAACAAGCCATAACTCTTAACAGATTGTCAAGTTTAGATACTACATCAACGTCTTATGTGAAAAACACCAGTAGAAGGAAAGTATAACAAAACTAATTTACAGAAATGTTAGCCCCACATGTACCAAACACGCTACCTACAGTGGATCAAAGATAATTAATTGTATAGCACCTTTTATTTATTTTTATTTACAAAAACTTTGCAAATGGTTTATAAATTACCTTGCAGTGGACCTCCCAAGTAGCTTCTGAATTGTTAAAGAACACTTTGCCATCCATCATGTTGTTTATAACCTGATCTAAACTCACAGTTTTAACATGTATAAATCCACATATTGATCTTCTATGCCATACATATGTAGAACAGGCAATGCAACTGATAGAGAATTTAAGATGAGGCAGTTTTTACTTTCTACATAAGAAAATGTAGAAAGGTGCAAGATTTTCTGAACTCTAGGTGGTAAGAAGAATGTGCAACCTATTTATCCCCTTCATTTGCTTTAGTTCCCCCTGAACGTGCTTTAAAATAGTGTTATAGGTTATTCAACATGGGATATTTGCTATTAGAGATTTACTTGCTCTTACTGATCTCGTTTAAGCCATGCTTATGCTGGCACTACATCAATGAAGCAGGAGCCACTGTGGTGGTTTGATAGGAAATCTTTCCAAAATTAGCACTGCATAGAAGGTTATGGTAAGCTTAAGATTTTCAATTCCTCTGTTTCTTTTCAGAACAAAGCTTATTTAGTTCTTTAAGGGTATCTAAGAGGAATTAAAATCCACTGAAAAGCATATAGCTTTGTATTTTTTCCTATTTAAGTTACAACTTTTACTTCAAAATTAGAACTGGGGAACAGAGGAGAATAAAGTTACAGTTAAATTTTCTTAATTGGTCCCATTCAGTACATACTGAGGTATATAAAATGTAAATGCCATCATAGATCAGGCAAAAGTTCTGTGATCTGACATTCTACCTACTGTATTTATGTCTACTGCATGCATGTATAGAATGCATACTGTTTTCAGCCTTAAAGAGTATGCCTCAAAGGCATTTTCCATTGGAAAAAATAAATACAGCAGTGTAACTGGGATCTTATATTTAGTCTCGTTCTAAGTTGGCACTGCTTAAAAAACCCAGCATAAACTGGGAACAGAAGAAAGAAAAAATCATATTAGCAGATATCAAAATAACTCCTGAAGCATTCATAACCACTAACCTTGAGTCGCATGCTACTGAATATCACAAAGAAATTCTGTTGGTCACAACTCGCCTGCCAGTAGTAAAGAGCTGTCACATCTAATAGACTTCTCATGCAATTTCGTATTAGTTAGTGATATCAATAATTGCAGTTCAAAGGAGTTTGCTAAAATGAGAGACATACAGTCGCCCCATCTGTTCCTCAATAGACAGGGAACATTTTGTTGATTTTATAGCATAAGTACAGCCTATAAGATCAAGTACTGTGTCACTATTATTGAGGCCATCATTATGATGGACAGTGCATTTCTGGGGATTACAAAACACGCTCGCATTCTGAGGGTGAGGTCAAAGATCTTGGGACTTCAGTCACATGAAAGCTGCAACGTACACTCAAAATTTCATACATAATTGAAATTATATTATAAATTGGAATAACAGTTCATGCCCATAAATTTATTACTAACATAAATCCATGTCAGGCTATATTATACCTTTAGCTCATTTTGCACAACGTACTGATGCTAGACATGATGAAAAGTAAATAGCAAAAGGGAAGGCTGCACTGTCCAGTTGGAGTAACGCTATTGGGGTTGAAAATTGCTGCAAAACTGCAAAGATCTCTTTATTAATCAAAAGCAAAGACTGGAAAACTATGCTTCACAACAATAATAGTACCTAGACATAATATTAGAGTAATCATTATGAGAAAGTTTGAGGAATAACTTATTAAAATTGCACTGTCAATTAGCTCATAAAACCTATTTTCCTACAACAGATCAAACCAGTAAAAAAAAAGTTGAAAAAAATGGTCTAAAGAGGAAAGGGCTTTATTACAGATTTTAAAGGAAATAAATGTCCGTACTTCATACATCAGCTTTCACTTTACCTTCTTATGTATATAGTGCAAGGCATATTTATTATGCAAACCTATATGCAATACATAGATAACAATTAAAGGAATCAGATTAAGCTATGAGTTCTTGAAAACTCAAAAAAAAAAAAAAAAGGGGGTGATGTTCGAATGAGGAGTAACAAACTTTTACCACAGAATAAATGGTTTTTCACATTAGCCTTGCATTATACTTGGGAGAATTAGCAATGTTACCTCTTACTTTTTTGTGAAATTTTATGTTCTCCCAGGTATAAATGTTTGGTGCCTGAAGATTTACAAACTTAACTCAGAAAGTATCTAAACCCAGAAATGCTCCCAGGTATAGAAGCGCCCTTTTAAATGTTAGTGTCTTCTCTCAAAAACTTTTGGAAGCTTGACCTTGGGGAGCCGTTGGCTGAGGCAAGCAGGCAATTCGGACTAGATACTTTTGTAAAATGCTGGGCCAGGAGAGGGGAAGAAATCCCTTCAGGGCTTTTGTCAGGAGATAAGAGCTGAGAACCCATTCTCAGGGCTAAATCGAAAGGAGCAGCATAAATGTTTAGATCTTGGGGCACCAGGTTACGAATTTATTTCCATTTCTGGACAGCTTTGCTTACTACCATTATATGAGAAAAAGAAACCAACAAGTTTACCATGTGGGTATTTATACAATAGCTAGCTGATTAACAGCTTAAATGGGATATGGTAAACAGAAGCTTCCAGTGACCCCATTTCAGACAGAAAAGAAATGAAAGATTATTTTTAGTTTTGTATGGGGACTCCTGACTAGTTTAGAAAGAATATCTATCGGTATTTCTGCACTGATTTTCAGGTTTTGCTTTGTTTTTCTGGACAATAGTGCATTTTTGATGTATTTGGGGCATATATTGCATGGACAGGAGACAGAAATCTAGGTCCTCACAGATGCGCTGCTGATTGATGTTCTTACATTGTGTTCAGTGAGGTGGGATTTTGTGCTTCATTTGGGGTGGGGGGGTTGGGGTTTTTTTGGTATTTTTCATATCAGACCTTTGCACTGTGAAAAATATCTGCATATGTTTGGGAGTTGAACATATACTTCTACACTAACTGGCCCGTTTTCTCTTTTTCTTGAGCGAGGTCTTCAGGGGCTATATTTTGCAGCATGAAACAATTTATTCTGTTTGTGATTCTCAATCTTTCAGGAAAATTTGTAAGGAAAATGAGAGGGAATACTCTTTTTCTTCTTTCAGTGATGCCCTAAGGAATATAAATTTGTTACAGTAGCTCCTGATTCCAGTTCTGTTTCTTGATGGTTTATCCCGTGTTTCAGAAAATATCAGATGCAAATGCTCTCAAAATAAAGTTAAACTATTGTTCTTTATAATTCTTGCGTGCATTAAAGAGAGAACAAGTCCAAAGATAGATGACAGAAGTTTAACAGAACTATACTATAGGCTAAACTGCTGGAAATAAATGCACAAACTGTACAATTATCGAACAATTAACTTTTTGGACTGCATTGTGATCTACCCTCAGGGTAAAATAGACCAAAACACCTGTTAAATAGCGTAAAATCTAATTTTACTTAATGGCCTTTATTTCCCTAATTTGCTTAGTTCTTGGGAAAAGCTGCGATCAGGAAAAATATTTTATTCCCATTGTGGAATGAAGTGCCAATTTGTTCCAGTTCCCTTCAGTGTGTATATCGTACTTACGCACAAAGTGAAATTCATTTGCAGATGAACTGTATAGCTCCAGGAAGTTGTTGCAGGAACTATGACATGCAAAAAAACCCCAAACTTTTGCCTCTGTGTGTGTGCACTCCTGAAAGCCACGCTTTTACTTTTGTTGGGGGTGGATTCTAATGATTTAGGCCAATAGAAGTCACAATGGATTATATTAAAATCATAGAAATTATTCTCCGAATGTGCTTGAGCCCTTATCAGTTCTGAAATGTCCAAAAGGAACAGCAGGTTCTTCTGCACCCAAAATGCAAGATGTATAGAAGTGTATTTATATCTTCATTATAGATTTAATTTAGGTCATAATGCATTAGAAACCAACTTTTCCAGTGTACTTGGCCCCTCTGTAGCATTCAGCATCCAAAGTCTGTGTAACAATTTAACTGACCTTCCACAAGTAAATCTTAAAGCTCTCACCCACACAAATCTTGATTTCTATTAAACCTGAAGTAGCCCAGCAAGCCCAAATGTTACCTCTTATTTATAAGATGGCATTAGGAAAGACTATGAAAAATCAGGACTTAAATCATTTTTCTAGGATGTGATTCCTTACTGCCCATTTCAAAATCCTAGAGAAAAGGTGAAACAAGGACTTTTGTGTACTCAAAGAAAAAAAAAAAAAAAGAGTGGAGAAAAAAGGGGGTTTTTACCCCTTAAAACTGTATGTAAGAAAAATGTATGTAAAACACTTGATAAAAGCAGTGCTTCGGGGAAAACTACCCAAAAGACAAAAAAGAAACCAGAAAAAGTGGGTGAATATTAAATCTAAGCTTGCTCTGTGTCTAAAACTTGCTAGATACATGGGTATTTGGTAACTATCTACTTAATGGCAATACAGAGGGCATGGGCAACATGAAAATTAAGTCATAACACCTGGGCTCAAATGTATAGCGCAGGGGTAGGACATAACTAACAGAAGAAAACAAATCACATACAAATGAGTCCCAAATCATTCATCTGTAATAACAATTAAGTTCAATTCAGGGTTTATATTTCCCCACCCACCCACAAAGCTGACTTGAGATTATTTTTCTCATTTTTTCAAAACAATTACATTCTATATTAGTTGAATTATATTATCACATAGAAATAAACACTTATACTCCCTAATGATGACAATCATTTTCTAGAGAACAAAAGGTTCAGTTGCTTTTGTTTTTTTATATAAAATGTATCTTTGTTTATAATAATCAGCAATTAGTTCTGGCAATATCCCTGTGGCTCCCCCGCCAGCTGGAAGGAAAAACAATTATATAGTTGGCATTTCTTTTAGGACAGCAGCTTCAGAGTCACTGTACAAGCAGCTATTTTCATCAGGGTTATTTAGATTTTTAAGAATTACTTTCCCAAAGAAAATGAGAAAAATTTCTCAAGAAATCATTTCCATCCTTTGTGATTCAACCCAAAACCAAATGACGCTCGATAGTCAGAAGGTGATGTTTCTATCAGAAAGTAACGTACATATTTAGAAGAGAGTTTCAGAATGCTTTAAGGATTTACCAACGATTTCTGGTTAAATATGGAAGAGGGAGACGGGAGAGGTTGGAGGTCTGAGGAAAATTTATATGAGTAAGGATGTGAGGTATACTTTCTGTTGAAGGAATACCTGAATATTAGCCCTCTTTCTGTTGTATATTTTACCTGATACCAGCTTTTATAAGTAGCATTTTCTAGGCATAAAGTAAAAAGTAATAAATGCAGGAGAAAAAAATTATGATCTAACCACCCCCAAAAAAGATAAAGGGATGAGATTTGAAAAACCAAACCCTGTAGAAAATTGTAACTGCTGTCGTTATTAGCTGGCTGATTTCTTTTTGGCATCACAGTAGATCCTCAGGGAAGAACTGTGGGATGAAAACACAGTATGGTCTCTGGCATGGAAACAGGCAAAAATGTGATTGCTGAAAACGAGGGATACTGTAGGAACAAATCTGACATTGGTATCTGGACTGAGGAGCTGGAAAGTATAATACAAGGTTACAGACAACTGGGAAGGATGCAGAGAAAAAGTTTAAAAAGCATTTTGCAGAAGAGAATGATAAGAAATTATTCAAAATGCACCAGGTTATCAAAATTACAATGCATTTAGTCAGGAATAGCAATTCTTATGAAAGGAAGTAAATACAACAGCCGTATTTTTGCACTAAATGGAAAAGATACTGTTTGTGGGTGAAGCTAGAAAGTAACTTAAGGGCATGTATAAGATGAAGAAGGAGGGGAGAAGGCTAAAAATTACACCCTTAAAATTTAATGTACTATTACCCCTGCAGACTGAGTTGTATCCAGCCTATGCTGCATGAACAGCATAGACATGGGTTTAATAGAATGCCATAGATTTTTAAGGTGCCAGATTGCAGTATAGGAGACAACAGGAGAGAAGGAGAGTAAAAGGCATATATTAAAGACAACAGCAGACAAGACGTATCTAAATCACTTGATACAATCTGATCAATGTATTGGGAGCTGCAGCTGATCTAAAGAATGATACGTAATAGTAGTATAGACAATTCTGGCTTCTTACCTTATTTAGTGATCTTTCCCTTTCAGATGGCAACCTGCTGCTGTTCCATTGGCAGTTCACAGGGATTGTTTTGTGCTCTTTCCTGCCTTCAAGCCCTTCTTTGCATCCAGAGGCATGACATTTTCAGTGTTTGAGTAACTTAAGAACTAAAAGATTGGGAATTAGGTGCCTACATATCTTTAAACATCTGGCCCTGAGAAACAGGAATTCAGCGGTACTTAACTTGTGCATGGAATTTTGGATCCTAAGACACAGATATTTTTGACAGTTTGGCCCAGAGGCATACAACACAACACTCTCAAAATGGGCTATCGGGCATGATCTGTGGCTATCTACCTGTCCGTTAAGAAGACTGGTTGTGAGTCAATTGCGGTCCAGAGGTCATAAACTATAACAACACAACTTTCCGTACAAATTCATAGGTCCTGTTAGGAAAAATTAGCTCAGACATAGTATTTCACACGTGTGGCTGAATGGCCTTCACAGTGGAGCTTAAAAGCTAAGAGTGGGGTGTGCTTGAGCTTTGCAACCACTCTTTGAAAGAATTTCACACAGAGGATATACATAAATGTCACAGAATCATAGAATGGTTTGGGTTGGAAGAGAACTTGAAGATCACCCAGTTCCAACCCCCCTGCCCTGGGCAGGGACACCTCCCCCCAGCCCAGGTTGCTCCAAGCCCCGTCCAACCTGGCCTTGAACACCTCCAGGGATGGGGCAGCCACAGCTCCTCAGGGCAACCTGCGCCAGGGGCTCACCACCCACACAGGAAAGAATTTCTTCCTAATATCTAATCTAAATCTCTCCTCTTTCATTTTAAAACCATTCCCCCTCATCCCATGGCTCTACTTCCTGACAAAGAGTCCCTCTCCACCTTTTCTGTACCATAAATGTAGACCCCCAGAATGGGGTACGTACACCTTCTTCTTCTAGTGAAAAAGGCTGAATATGAGCCAATAAAAAATAAAGTGGAGAAACTGCTCAGACAGTTTAGGGTTTTAATAATCCCTCTCCTCTTGCCTAACGCTCACTGAAGAACTGTGCACTGATTGGTATTTTTATACTGGCCAGATCCCCAAATTAAAGCCTGGACCCAGCATCCTGCCTGCACATTGGCAGGCACTATGCGGCTTCAAAACAGATGTTCCAAGAATCATACAGCCAGTTTTGCAGTTGTTTCTCCTCTCTCTGTTCCCCCCTGCTTTTCTCACTCAAGTGTGTAATGAGTCAGTAGCTGATGATGTTCTGACAAGGGCACAGCTTCTCCAGGTTTCCATGGGATTTATATGCATAGAACATAGCTCAGCACATAACCCTTCCATAAGTCCTTGTTAAAATGTGCCCAGAATATAAGAAAAAAGGAGAACAAACCATTACTAGCCACATCGTGTTCTGCATCCTGTTCTGTCCCATCCTTTGTACTGCAGGTGAAGGTGTAGCAAAGAATTCACCCACAGATCTCTCTTGGGTTTTGCCTTGAAACCAACTTTCTGCCATTTCTCATTAGATAGTCCCTCCACTGCAATAAATTATATTGTTAATAAAGCCAGAAATAGTAAGCCAATCAAAACTAGTGGCAGAATAAAATGACTAGTCAAAGATTTGTGTCCAGAAAACATTTAACTGTCCAGATGTTTAGCCACAGATAATTAATATAGTCATATGGGTTTTGAAGAATTGGCCAAAAAATTGTCTGGGAAAATCTAGGAAGAATTTCTTACATGTTCAGTTCAAGACTTGGCTACAGCTGAGATGCATGGATTCATTCTAGCCCTTGTTCTCTCTGAATTCCTGCCTTTTTTGTTTCTGTGTTTTTTGCTTGTTTGTGAAAAACTCTGCATTATAAAATTCTGCATTATCCTTTTATCTGTATTATCCTTTACTCTGTATTTTCTTTTCACTTTTTCTGTTTGCTTTTCCCTCACCATCCAATTCCTGGCCACTTGTTTGTCCAAGAAGTCACTAACATTCTTATATTTTTTTCACTCCCTTTTCTTGCTGTTCATGATTTCCTTGGCTCCCCAGGCCAGAAGTTATTTCTTTCATGTTTACAGTGTATACTAGAAAGAAAAGCACATTTTTTGCGTAGGTAAAATACTAAATCAAAGAATATTTATATTAAAATTTATGATTTCGAAACCCGTTTCCCCTCTACAACTGCTAGAATTTTGATTGCTTTCTTAAAACCGGTGGAAAGTGAAAGAGAACATGTCTTTAACTAAAAGAATCATTTTAATCTGCTTTTGGGGATAAATAATTTTACAGAGCTCAATACAAATTAACAATACTTACTTCACATCTACTTCAAACCTAATATCGAATAGAAAAGGGGAATAAACTGACTGTATTCTCTTTTCATTAGCACGCTACTTGAATGGCATCCAGTAGTGCAAGTGTGGCACAATAAATAAAACATCAAAGGAAAGTACTGTCTTAACCACCTTTTTTTTTTTTTTTCCCTTTAAAAAAAGGCTGAAATCTAGAGCAGGGTGAAAAAATGTGGAGATAAGTTTGTTGCTCAGGATAAGATTCAAAAAGAGGACATCTCAGCATATAAAAAGGTCATATTAGCTTCTGTAGGTCATGTGGTTAACTTTGAATTTGAAGCTTATACATCTCTCCTGGCAGTCTTGTATCACATGGTGTCTAGAAAACTACTGAACTTCCACAAACACTGGAAACCACTGAACAGTTACAGTAAGTTTTTATAGGGTCTAGAAGCGACTAACGGAATGTATTAAAAGTAAATACTAACTAATAGATGCCTTAAAAAAGTAATCAGAATATGAAGCAATTTGACCAAAACAATAATAGTGAAAGAAAGATACCAAAAAAAGGAAACTTTTGGGAGGATATTTTGTATGTATGGGCAGCAGTGTTCTAATTCTTCTTTAATAAATCAAGGGAGGATGAATTTTACTTCTAACAAAGTGTCGGCTGCACACTGACAGGAATAAATTTGAAGCCTGGCAGCAAAAGCATCTGCTAAGATCTACTTAAGGTTTTATAAATCTGTCTTGTGGTACAACTTTGCTATACCAGACCAACATAGTAAAACAAAAGAACTAGACTTCTGGCATTAAAACTAATTAGTAAGTAGAGTGAGGTTTGGGAAAGAGGCCCAGCTGAGGTCAGCCGCATGGGAAAAAGTTTCTAAATATGTAAGGGACCTAAAAAGTAAGTAACGCGATGCCAACAGTTCTTTCAAGTTTTAGCAAAAAACCCCTCACAATCAAATAAGTTTTATACCTTTTGAAGGCAAGTAAAAGCCAGTGACTTTTCTCAAGTTTGTATAAAATATCAGTCCCTGCTGAGACTGTAGTAACCGCAGTGACTGCTTTAAGAACCTTCTGGCCTTTGATCTCATCTCATTCTGGACAGCTATATAAAAACACTTTGATTCAACTAATGATTACTTTTCCCCAAAACAATTTAAAGGGCCATCTGGATGTTCCCTAAGTAGAATGGAATGGAGGAAGATGCAGGATTGTGAGAAACATATCAGAATGCAAAAAAGGCTTAAATTATTAGAGAATAACGTCCATCTGCAGAGAGGTGAGGGAGGAAAATACTGTATTGCTTTCACCTGCAAAATCTCCCTTGAATTGCACATCTATGTTGCCACCCTGTTCTGAGGACAATCACTCCCTAGCAACATTCTCAATCATTTTTAAAAGTCTTCAGCTTCAGTACAGTCTTCCTGGCAGACCTGAGAAGGTAAAGCTTTCTGTTTATGTTCTTTAGTCTCAGATGTTCTTGTATACTTCGCTAATAGCAATGTTTATGGTGAAATCTCATAGATCCATCTTTCACGCTGTTTCTGAAAAGGAAGAATGTTCTTTAGACTTATCTTACTGCCATAAAAGCAGTCCAAAATTGTTCTTAGGAAAGCATTAAACCATGATTACAGCCTATGCTAACTGATAACTAAGATAAAACTAAATTCAGGGCAGAGAACAGACTCAGCAATATATGTAATTCTTTAAATAATTTCTAAATCTTGTGGTCAAAGTTTCAGGCTTGGTGCGACCTGCTGGGGAGTTTAATGTTGGAACAAAAACCTGTTCCACGGTTGTGTCTCTCGTCTGCAATGATAAAACTTGAGTAGAGAGCTGGAAGAGAAGCAGACTTAAAGCTTTGTGGGTCAGCCACAGAGAGAAAGGCACGCTGACACACACAAAGCATTAGCACTTAGGGGAAGGCTTGCTCATTGTACAAGTACTAATATATTACGTTAGAGTAGAAACTCTTATACTGGTAAGCACAAGCTCTCATAAGTCATTTATTGGAAGGAGTATGAGTAAATATTCAACAGTGTAAGAATAGCTCAGTCTGTAACAATGAGAAAGAAGAGAATGACAGTGATCTCTGAGAACAAAGCAAAAATAAAGAAGGAATATTAACTGCATGTCTTGGCCGTTAATTTCCAAAACTACTGCTCCTCAAGGAGATATATTTTAGAAAGCTGTTTGCAGAAACTGCACCCATTTTTCTTCCTGTGTTGATCTATAGAGTTTTTATTCAAAATATGCAAAACAAGAAAGAAGATCAGATAAAAATCTAGAATGTTTCTTTCACATCAACTTCAATTCTCTGTTCGTAATCTCTCTTCGCCATATATTCATTCTCAGTCTCTCTCTTTAAGCCCTGCAGAAGGGCTACAATTTCAGAAGCTGGTAGGACCATTATGCCTTTAGAAATAGATTTATAAAAAGCTTCAGCCAGAAAAGAAAGGATTAGAAAAACACACAGTCCAAAATTATTTGGTGCTGGTTGTGGGTGTTATTAAAGGGAACATGAATGAGGGTCTTCTACTTACAACAGAGGGGTTTTTTTCAAAAACAGAGAGGTGTATTTCTCTAGACACTGAGTTCTGGTCTCTATCTGTTTGTGTGTTTGTTCTTTTGTTTGTTTCTTTTCCCAGATGATATTTATTATTGATTGGAAAGATAAGGTTTTTAATGACAAACAAACCAGTGAAATCCTAAAGTCAACAGCTGACAGAAATGAACAAGTACAACACAATGAATATATGAATAACAATTGGAGCTCTTGTGTAGGGTTAGATTCTCTTACGTGCTCAAGCTCAAGAAATGTGTGATTACATCTCCCTGAGAATGGCCAAGCAACCTCAGCAGCAATGTCTAGGACTCTTTCAAAGTATTAAGTTAGTAGGAAGTAAGTAGACATGTATTTTTTCCCATCTGGCAAATAAAGACAAGTTGTCCAGGGACCTCCAGCCAATCCCTCTAAAGATGTTAGTGAAACTTCAGATGGACCACAGTGAAACTGGGCGCCTACCACACATGGTGCTTTTTCCATGTAGAGCTTGTAATTACCACACTACCAACATCCTTTATTATTGCCCCCTAATAAGCTCTCGTATTTATGAATTAATGTGAAGGTGCTTTAAGATAAAATTCAAAGGATTTAGCCCTAGGATTTGGCATTCCATTGTTATTTTCATTCATTCCCATTGACTTTTTGAAGCTTTTTATTTTTTTACACTGTGCCTTTTGCAGCAATGTTATTACCATTCATCTTGTAAAATTTACTTCATATTTGCCTTGTTTGTCTTTCTAGCTCTGCAGTGTTTGATTATGTTGCAGTATGTATACATTTTTATGTAATAGTGTGCATAGAGGGAGATACAATAAGGTTTTCTCACAATTTTTCAGCCTTCATTAAGTTTCCCATGTTACCAAATCATTCTGAAATTCTAATAGGGCTATTGCTGGTTGCGTTACTGCTCAAAAGTGAGAAATTATTGCTAACTTTAAGTCAGTCCATATCTATCAGAATAGGCTTTAAATTCCAAAATATGCAGAGATTTTTAGGAAAATTACTGATTTCAAAATTGCACAACAAAATAGAGAAAAAGAGGAAGCAAAACACAGGTACTGTACCGCTGTCGGTGCACTGAGCTTGTTTTCACTGAAGAGATCTCAAAAAACGACTGGAGTTGCTCCAAATATTGCAAGTAATTACTCTTTTAGTAGTGTCTCACAATATGTTACAATTTGAATGTTGTGACAAACCAGTCAGGGTCATAGCAAGAATATATAGAACAAAAAAAAAAGAAAAAAAAAAGACTATAGTATTTAAAGTTTGTCTTTCAGGCAGAATGTTGCAATTGGTGGATAACCCTAAAATTCTTGGTAATGGACTTCTATGCAAAACCAGCTTTCCTTAGCCAAAGTTCAAACTGATTTTAAAAGCAGAGGTTTGACTCACAAAGCATTTGTCTTGTTACTCCTCTGAATTACAACCAACCAACCAAAAAACCCCAGAAGGGGTTGAGCTGGGTTTTCTCACCTCAAGCTGGCCAAAGATATCCCAAAACAAACTTGAAAAATGTTAAAATGGCACATGTGCAAGTCACGTCTACACATCTAATTAATACGCGTCACTTTAAAGACTTCACTCATACCATGCGATATCCTTGGCCAGGCACACGTCCTTTTTAAAAAGACAGTGAGGGGCATTTTTCCCCTCTGCTCAAAACCTTTATTTTAGCCACACATCCCTTCAGTGAGGCAACAACATCTCACACCCCCCCCTTAGGCCAGGTTGTCCAACAAACTCAGCCAACGCTTTGCAGACCCTTATTTGCGAGGGATCTTCCTTCTCAGTTTTACTCCATCTCTCCCAAATCCTGCTGGAGGGTTTATACTCTGTCCTCCCTACACATTCATTAACTCACATACCCCCGCTCTAAGACAGTGTTGTGGTTTGAGAAACCCACAACAATTTATTGTCATTTAGACAATTATTCTCTCACCCAATGACCCCCCCTCACCTGGGAAGGGGAATCAGGAAGAAAAACAAGGAAACCTGAGGGTTGAAATATAGACACATTTAATAGAATAAGACTAGATAGTTAACATTAATAACACTAAAGAACCAGTATTGATCCCGATACCAATATAAGCTTATACCCAGCCCATTCTATCTGTGTGCGCTCCCAGCAGGGGACAGCACACGTCAGACACTGTGAGCACCACAGCTTCGGGAGGAAGGGAAGGGCTCAGGGGAAAGAGGTACTCAGGGTGGCAGCCATCATAGAAGAGCAAAACTCCTCAGCAAACTTTCTAATTTATGTTGAATGTGCCACTCCTCATGGTATGAAATAGTGCTGTTGGGCAGCTTGGGTCAAGTGCCCGGGTCTCGCTCCTCCTCATCCCTCCACCTGGCGAGCTTGAAAACACCAAGACCTTCAAACACGCACACCATAGCCGGCTAGAAAGTCAATATTTTCACAAATTCAGACACTAGAGTCTTCTAAAAGTGCAGTTTTCCCAAGCATTAGAACACAAATTAGTCCTGTGTCGCTCAAACCAGGACAAAGTTTAAATGTTCCTCTAACAGCATAGTTTAATGCATACTCACGTGATAAAAAAACCCCCAACATTTCCTAATCTTAGCAAAGCCATCAAAATGACACTCTTGGCTGGGATAAATCTCACCCTAAGTCAGTTGAGCTAGTTCACAAAACACAGGTCTAAAAAGGTCAATATGAAGTTCAGCTCAAAATTTTTAAGCTCTTGAGCAGTGTGTAGGTTTGGCTTTGCCCTTTGCGTTTGCAGTCAGCAGCCAAAGACTCACACCCTTTCTCTCTACAAAATCCAGATACCGCTTCCCAGACAACGGTATGTGGAAATCAAAAGAAATGGAGAAAAAGGAACTAGGAGATGGGCTTCTCAACTCAAATGGTAATGTGGATATTTCTATTTCCTAATAGACATCTGGAAAAGACCTTAGGCTGGGTGCAAGCTTCCCCTCTATTCCAGTGGCACATCACTTACCGCTTTCAGGTGAATCTAACTCCAGTAACATCGATCTTCATGCCAGTAACACTAATCTCTACTTCATTAGGAGAAAGACACACCTTTTTCCTACTTCAGACAAACATGTTTTTATATAAATACATCTTTGAAAGCGTGTATTTAATATAATCAGTTCCAATAAAACTCCACTTTCCTTCTTTTGTTGAGTTTTCATACAACATTTTGAACCTGCTGGAGTATTGATTTGGGAACTGGAGCTTATTCCTGTATTGTACGCAGTCAATTTGGAAAGGTTTCTCTTTAATACAGCAATAGTATTTGGTGGCTTGAGAATATTTAGAACAGGTGTAACCAAAACCGAAGAGATTTTAGCGTATTAGCTTCTGATGATATGAAGAACATTTTGGGTTACAAAGAAATGCATAACTGGAATTATTAAACTGTACAAAGGCAATGTATTCACCAAATCATTCTGAAACCTGCTCCTTCACAGATCAAGAACAATTCCCCATTTGTAATTTGTGCTATGAATTTAGTATTTGAATTTGTGGTATTTCAGTTGGCATTAGGGTAATGACTTTTCTGTATTCAAGTCAGATAAAAAAGTCAGAGATGTCTTTAATATAAGTACATTCCTTAAATGTGATGGAATAAGAAACAGATTTCTCTCTAAATAGCTCATATAATGGTTTGGTAATTTTTTTCGGCAGTAAAAAAAAGAAAAAAAATATGGTATTTTAAAACCACAAATTTAAAACATATTTTTAACACATTGTAATATATTATTCATTAGAGCTGCATTAATATTGTATATGCAATAGAGGTCTTAAGGTAGATTTGATGGATTATTTTTTTTTCAGTTACTCAATGGAAACATCAATTTATTTGCATAAGATTCACATTGTACTGAAGCTTTATTTTAAAAGATTTTTTTGGACCTGCAATGGATTTTAGTGTCAGAAATTGAGAACTATACCATGGAACAAGTACAAACCTGCTTGTATATGGATATATATGGTTATATATGAATAAATATGAGATCTAGTTTCTGCTCATTCCACTGATTTCCAACAAAGGGCTACTGCATCCTCCTGGTTCCACTGGGCTGTTGAGTAAATCGGTCCCCTACTCAAGCTCTTACACAATTAAGAGAAAACGGAATGGTTCCAATAGGAGAGGATATCAGCCACACTTAGATGCAGTGTTGGGAAATCTAAAGTCAGGGATGTTAGTGACAGAGTTCATCCTCCTCATTAGAAAGGTAGCAAAGTGCCATGCTAAGAATAAAGCAATATTTTTGCTACAATAGTACTATACCCTGAAAGAAATGGAAAATCTGTTTTTTGATCTTTCTCTGTGGCAAGGTGTCATGGTAACTATGGCAAGCACATAATTACATACACACAGATAATTTACTTCCTATGTTGCCTGGGATTCTTTGCTTTTCAAACTGTATCTGATAATTGTAAACAAATGACTAATATACACTCTGACAATAAAACACAACTTGCCCTGAAAGTCTTCTCTTTGCAAATCGTGTTCCAATAACACTGAAGTGTAGCCAGAGTGTATTTCACTTTGTGGAACTGTACTGGGCTTTCTGGAAAGATAGGGTCAATCTTTCAGAGCTGAAAAATGTAATTCACAAATTCATTACCAAAAGAATTTATTGCAAAAACTCTTCCTGAAGACGTTAAAAGTGCTACAGGTATAAAAAAAAAATCTTATGTTTTAGAGCTAATGAAAAATAGTTTAACTTTGAATATTTTGTTCATTTATTTTCAATTTGGTTGTTATGAAAACCGGCTCCATTCTCTGATTCCACCACAGAATTTCACTGAAGATCAATTTTCTTTTCTTTTTTTTCTGTCATCACACACTAGCTTGTAATTTGTTATCATCAGTGAACAGGATTCTTCCCTTTCTAATTCTCCAGAAAAAGCATTTGACAGAACCTAAAGTAGAATTTTATTTAGCAGGTGGGAATCCTTGCCGGCTGGACTTTCTGAGCTGAGCTGATTCACTGTCGAGCAAAATAATTTAGTGCAACTGCTGTGGCAAAATTGCCACTACACTGAAGTTTATCAATACTTGCCGCCACGTAGTTGTACAGCTCCAACAGAGGAAAATGTGTGGCATAGCTGGTTCACCTCTGTTCGCTGCCTGTTACTCTCAGTGTTTGATGAATAAACTAAAACAAGGCTAAAGAATATAAAAAAGGACATCAGATGGTAGAGTACTTTTCCATTTCTTCTTTGGACAAACGTTGATAGGAATACTAATGAGCAAGCAGAGCACTCCTGTTTCATGATAAACAAGGTTTGGAAAAAAAGGTTTGGACTAAGGCAGTACATACCCATTTTTATTTTCAACTCGATGTTTTTCTTTTGTCATCTATATAATTTTAAATTTATCTTCCATATGAATTATGGAGGCTATTTGCCATACAAAATTGATATTATCATTTAATCTTATCTCTCTATTCATTTGTAAAGTGCCTATAAAAATGGCTCCTAAATGCAAGACCCTGAAGATCAATGGTATAATAAGCAGAATAAACTGTATTTCAATAAGTCTCTTATTCTACAGTAAGCTGCTTTCAATTTCACTGTACACTGAAAACTAAAGTCTAATTTCTGACGTCAGTACTCTAAAATGATACTTCTATATGTGTTAGGGCTGTCTTTTCTTGGATATATTAACCAAACAATGATAAGAATAAAATAAAAATAAAGTATACTCAATTATGTGCACACACACGCACACTTTCACACACCCCAATAGGAACACATAATAATTCACAGAATAAGTAATGTAAGGAAGATGGGCTGAGTAACTTGTAATTGCCTAAAAATAGTATTTTTGAACTAACCATTAGGGGAAGAATATAAAGCATAAGCAAGGGAGAATTTCATAAACCAGCACTAATTTTAAAAGTAAAGTATTTTTCTACATATTACTCATTTTGGAGATTACTGATTTTCGACTCAGTAATGCGTCTTGTTCCTCTTTGCTGTGTACAAAGTGTGAACAAATGTGTTCCTATTCAAATTTTTGGAATCTTTCAGTAAGTATGCCATTATCAACTAAGTTAATGCGTTGGTCGTATATTGAGTATTGGTTACAAATATTGTTGGAAATATTCTCTTTTGGTGTTATATTGGTAGGTGGCATTTTTTCTGGGCTTGCTCTGGATGACTTCCAAGCAGCAGAGAGTTCTGTGAACTTCTGAGGATAAAAGCTCTGCATGCATGAGTGTATGTCCATGTGTGCAGTCACACAGTGGGAACGTTGCTTTTTCACAGTCATTCTTGTGGCCAAAATGTGATTCGCATCTTACCTTTCTAAAGAGAAAGGTTATCAGAATAAGTAGTTACTGTTTAAGCAATTGTGATGTTTTAGTATCTTCATAATATGATATATATGTCCTTTCCTCAAATTCAATAAATATTTAAGTGCAGTTCCCAATTTTTCTTGTCTACATACGCTGGTTGTCCAAATTATGCTGAGGAGAGTTGTTCCCAAAATATATCACATTATCTTTTTTGTTGTTGTTGTTAAATTATTGAGTTTTTAAAAGAATTGAAAATCATATTCTATGTTTTTAATCAGAAAGAAATTCTTAGAATTGAAAGTAAAAGTCACAAAAAAAATTCCACAAATGGGTTCTTCACAACCTGTGCCTTTTACCCCAAGTTTGACAATGCTTTTGATATCATTCTGTCATTCTCCCAGGCATGAAGGCAGCAACACTGCTTACATTTAGCATGAAATTCATGCCTACAGAAAAGCACAGACTGTACAAAGCAGGATTTAAGTGGGTGGTAATTAATATAGCTGGGTAGGGTTAATCTGTATGTAACAGGAAATTATCTTTTAATGGACACATAGAGACTACTGCAGCCTACCTTGACAGGCATGGTGGTTTTTTTTGGTAGATTGCTTTTATCCCAAGTCGGAATTCTGTAAATGCATTCTCATGGTGACTGCTCTGTCTCTCAGCATTGGAGAAGTGCATGTAGTAGCATTCTCTTCATGTTAAGAGGCTGCATGTGCTGAGCACAGTACACAATATTGATTGCATATTAGTGGCAGGTGTTAAACCTGCAGAACAACACCATGAGGACAAGCAGAGGACTGAGACACTGCTCTGAAGTGTCTCAAGGGCTGAAAATTTTGAACTTGGAAGGGGTCCAGAGGAGGGCCATGAAGATGATCAGAGGGCTGGAGCACCTCTCCTTTGAAAAGCAGGGTGAGAGAATTGGTGTTGTTCTGCCTGGAGAAGAGAAGGCTCCGGGGACACCTTAGAGCAGCCTTACAGTGTCTGAGGAGGGCTTATAAGAAAACTGGAGAGACATTTCTTACAAGGGTATGTAGTGATAGATGAGGGGTAATGGCTTCAAACTGGAAGAGGGGACATTTAGATTAGATATTTGGAAGAAATTCTTTACTGTGAGGGTGGTGAGACACTGACACAAGTTGCCTAGGGAAGTTGTGGCTGTCCCATCCCTGGAGGTGTTCAAGGCCAGACTGGATGGGGCTTGGAGCAACCTGGGCTGGGGGGAGGTGTCCCTGCCCATGGCAGAGGGGTTGGGACTAGATGATCCTCAAGGTCTCTTCCAACATAAACCATTCTACGATTCTATGATTCTATGAACTTAGCGTAGTGCAGGATTTCTACAGGATTCTGGAAGATGCTTAGTAGCACTTTGGATGTATCTACGGGGTCTTTGAAAGCTGATTCTTGAGATACGACTCAAGTTCATGAAGTCAAGTGGCTTAATCTAATTGTGCTACCTAGTGTAGCAGAACTTCAGTATGAACGAGTTACCACCATTGTGTTGTCAACCTGGCTTGGTAATAAGTGCCTCACTCCTTAATAAAATAAATGGGAAGAAAAACAGGTAAGTATTTTAGAGAAACCGTTAGTTTAAGCTCGAGTATTACCCTTTGCCCGAAGATTACTGGAATATGTAAGCTAGTGTGATTTTTTTCTCCCAAGATGATCTGCGGTATCAATAAGTGTTTCCATCAGCACAGCCAGAACTTACATAAAACTGGGAACCAAATCTGGATCACAAAAGTCCTAAGAGGCTGCACTTCATAATGTTGCAGCTGATATACTATCGTCTCTTCTTTTGTAGAGCTAGCAAAATTCAGTTTTTTGTGAGTCATTCTATTCAAGATGAGAAAATGATGATTCAGTCAGGCATTACTCTCTTGATGAAATCCTCTTTACAGATAAACTTTGGATTCCCTGAACACAGCAGAAATCAAACAATAAAGCAAAGTACTTTCGTCCACTGCTCTGAGATCTTTTTAGGTAGTATCACCTAAAACCTCTTCAGCTTCCTTTATGCTCACGGAAAAGCTGTCTTTTCTTCATTGCTGTATGTGTGTTTCTCAGAAAGCTACACCCACTCAGTCTGTAACCTCCACATTCCCATTTTCCAAGTTGTTTTCTTTGTGCCCAGGTACAACTGCTGTGGCATATTGTAAGCAAAAACATTATCGTGATGTGATCTAGTACGTGGCACCACAAGCATGACTAAGGAGGGCAATGCACCGTCATGAGGGCACAGAGGTATGAATTTGACTTTCCCATTTAACCGGTACCTCCTGATTTTATGCTTTCAGGCAAAACACTGGCCAAAAAACATCGTTTCCTAGGTAAGGTCTCCTTTGGACTGAGCTGTGTTCTTGGGGTGGGATTACTCAGTGGTTTAACTATGTTCTTACTAATCCTGTCTTAGATGAAGGGTGCTGATTACAGCTGTTAGGCTGAGTGAGGGCTGACCTAAACATAGTAAGGATGAGCAATGGTTTGACAGCAGATAGCTCATTAACACTGAACAATATTTTCTTGTACACAAGCTGGCACAGAGTTTCTTCTTAAAGGATTTTCTCCACCTATGTCAAGGCACTTTTCTTGCATGTGCATACTAAGAGGCCTGAGGATCATTGGAGTACTGATATCCCTTGTTTAAATTTGGTATGTGAAATTTACTTCAGTATGACAGTTTTCACCTTTATTTTCTCTTTATAAATGCTTATAAGTCACAGAATAATAGAATCATGGAATCCCATAGTGGAAGGGACCTCAAGTATCATCCGGTCCAACCTTTCTTGGCATGGTCTGGACAAGACAGCCCAGCACCCTGTCCAGCTGAATCTTAAAAGTGTCCAATGTTGGGGAATCCACCACTTCCCTGGACAGATTATTCCAAGGGCTGATTGTTCTCAGTGTGAAAAATTTTCCTCTTGTGTCCAATCAGTCTCCCCTGGAGGAACTTGTACCCATTACCCCTCATCTTTTCCACGTGATGCCTTGTAAAAAGGGGGTTTCCATCTTCTCTGTAGCCACCCTTCAACTACTGGAACGTGGTAATAAGGTCTCCCCTAAGCCTTCTTTTCTTAAGGCTGAACAAACCCAGATCTCTCGGCCTTTCCTCCTATGGCAGGCTTCCCAGTCCTGAGGACCAAAACTGAAAGCAGTACTCCAGGCATGGCCTGACTGGCACTGAGTAGAGTAGGGTAATGACTTCTTTGTTTCTGCTGGTGGTGCCCTTGTTGGTGCAACCCACCATCCTGTTGGCTTTCTTTGCCTCAGCAGTGCACTTATCAGTCATCTTGAGCTTCTTGCCCACCAGGACTCCCAGGTCCCTTTCCACAGAGTTGCTCCCCAGCTAGGTAGATCCCAGCCTGTGCTGCACTGCTGGATTATGTTTTGCAGATGCAAGACCTTACGCTTGTCCTTGTTGAACTTTCTGAGGTTCTTGTTAGCCCACTCTTCCAGCCTCTCCAGGCCTTCCTGTAGGGTGGCTCTGCCTTCTGAAATGTCCACTTCCCCACTCAGTTTATTGGCAAACTTGATCAGAGCACTTGATCCCATAATCCAGATTGCTTATGAAGATATCAAACTGTGTGGGCCCAGTATCAATCCCTTGTGACAGGTTGCCAATTTGAGAAGGAGCTATTGACCACCACCCTTTGGGTGTGGCCTCTCAGCCAGATCCCCACCTACCACACAGACCACTTGGCTAGACCATAACACATCAGTTTCTCTAGGAGGAATCTGTGGGGAACTGTATCAAAAGTCTTGAAGAAATCCAGGTAGACCACGTCCATCGCTTGTCCCGTATCAACCGAACAGGTTACTTTGTCTTAGAAGACAATCAGTTTTGTCAAGCACAATTTCCCCTTGGTGAATCCCTGCTGGCTTTACCCAATCACATCCTTCATCTGACTTGTGATAGGCCCCAGGAGGATTTGTTCTGTAACTTTCCCAGGGATTGAAGCAAGACCGATGGGCCTATAATTTCCCGGATCCTCCCTTAAGCCCTTCTTGTAGATAGGGGTGACATTAGCTTTCTTCCAGTCTTCTGGGACTTTCCCTGACCTCGATGACTTCTCAAAGATTATGGAGAGTGACCTCACAATGACATCAGCCAGCTCTCTTAACACTGTTGGGTTGATAACATCAGGGTCCATTGATTTGTAGGGGTCAAGCTGCTGTAATAGTTCACACACCAACTCTTCCTTCACTGATGGTGGGTCTGTGTTTGCATCAACCTGGATTGTTGTCCCCAGTTCCGGCAGTGCTGGTAAAGACAGAATTGAAGAAAGTGTCGAGAACCTCTGCCTTTTCAGCGTTGGTGACTAATTCAACTCTTCTGTTCAACAGCATGTTATGATGGTTTTCATTTTATAAATTTTAACTCATTGAACTCTAGGAAGAAAGCTAACATCTTCAATAACAATAGAATATAGTCTTAAAAAACTGTTTCTGTGGCTGCCAGATACTTCAGCTTCCCTTTGGTATTTAGTCACTTACAAAAGCAATCTCCTTTGAGTACTACATGTCCTTGAACATTAGCAGTTAAAATTATAATTTGCTTTGGAGGAAACTACTCATTCTCTATTCTGATAGCAGGTTTGATTGCTGATAAAAGTCAGAAGATAAATTAAAAAACCGAACCAGGTTAAATTAGCAACAGAGGAAAAATAGTGTACAAAAAAAAGAAAAAGTAAAGTAAAACAAGTTTACTATTCTCACTAAACAGACATCTTTTTTTTTTTGAAGTGCTTATTAAAGAGCAGAAGTGTCAGGTTTACTAGAATAACATAAATCAACGAACTAAACAAATTAAACCTAACAGGTTGCTCATTCAGAGAGAAGTCTATTTTTAAACACAAACTCGTAAAAATCAACACATCCCAACTCTAAAGCTATGCCATTCACTATAACTGGTAAATGCTGAGTGTTGTGTTCAAATTCTTTAAAAGGTGTTTTTGCATTTCTAGATGTTCCTATAGGGTCACACTGCCCAAAATACGTGGCAGGGGCCTGACCAGGACCCCATTGTTCCCTAAAACTCCTACTCTCTTTCATGGATTTCTTGAAAACCACTTCCTTGCTGCCACAGTTCTAGGTGTCTGCTTATTCCTCCTTATTTTTATCCAAATTCCCTAATCCCAGTTTTCCATGATGTCTCTCCACATAACTCGCCTCTATACAGATTTTTTTCTATTTTGGAAGGGTCTGTCGAGTTCTCTCCTTATCAAAGGGCCTCTCTTCAGCACTACTTTTTTCTTATCTTGTCATTACAAGTTTCCCAGGTCTTTCAGTCTCATACATTCTTTACACTATATCAAATATAACTATACTTGCATTTAATCTCCCATCTTGCCAGGAGCTGAAAATACCTTCAATTTTACTGTGTTTTATTGCTGAAACACAGTGTTTTCCCATTCTTACTAATACGCATAATGCTGTATGCCCTGCCTTTCCCTCTATTCTCCCCTTCTCACATCTTCTCTCCAATAGGGTTATTCTGTTTTGTTCTCTTGCTAAGATCCCTGCTTCCTCTCCACCTTTTCACACACGTACTTTTCTGTCCTCTGTTATTATTTTCCTGTTATATCTGGGAAAGCTATTCACAGTGTTCGCATTTTGAACTGTAATCGGAGGAGATGCTGAGATAAGACAAAGGCATGGACGGTAATGACTAATGCCATTATCAAAGCTCTGAGTTGTAGAATATTTGCACTCGTCAGATTATTTGCACATATTATTTCTTAGTACAAAATAAACCAATTATATGCTCCCGCACTATGGGCATTGTGCATATAAGCTGACACGTAAATAGGCCTGCTATAGGAGATGCAGTCAAGCTAGACTCAGATTGGGGAGCTGCTTTGCATGTTCTAGTTCTTACACTAAACAGCAAAAAAATAAGAGATTGTGTGTTGAGCTTTTAGTATGTAATTTTCTTCTATCTCAAACTCGGGCAATGTAGCTTTCCTATATAGATCACTGCAATGGGTCCTATAATGTCAGTGAAGCAAAAAACATACAGATGCCATTAAAAGACAACCAATCTATGCAGAGCCAATAAAGTAGCAATTAGATAACTTACATCTGCATAAGCTAAAATAGGCGAGAGGAGTTAATTAGAAAATCTCATGTCTGCTTGTTTTCTTAAGGAAATTACCTTACTAGATCCTTCTTCCTTCTCCTCCAGAATCCCTCTCAGAGAACACATGTGGAGGAGAAGGAAAGGGCTAAATTAACTCTTAAATACTTTTAAATTTCAAGAAACTTTCCTGGCGACTAAGCATCTTTAAAAAACATCAGATCAGGCTAAATGGAGCTACTGCTCGAGGATTCTTAAATAAATGGCTCACCAATGCTAACAAAGCCATAAAATACGTTACGTCTGCATAATCTCTTCACCCTTTACACTTGGCTTTCTGACTGGGAAGCCAGACAAAAAAGAACTGCACGTCACTTTCCAGTGGCCCTGTTCCTTTTACAAAAGCCTACATTCAGCTCAGCCAGAACATTTTTGAATGCTTTCTCCCTTTCCCTGCTCAAAAAGTGAAGGACTGTGAGTTGGACTTTGATAGTTATATGCTGTGGAGTTACCAACTTTTTTTTTCTGGCTGTTTAGTAGCTCAGTGGTAGAGCACTTCACATCTGTCTTATCTCAAACTGAATGGCCAAAGGAGGATGAGCTCATGATCTCGTGGAGCGTGAGCCCACAGGATTAGAGGAGTTCTTGGCCAGAGTTTGACTATCTGACAAATTATGTCCTTCCTCTCTTTTTATTCTTCCTTTCTCCTTAACAATGGCTTATTATGAATGTCGTCCTGCATAACGGAGATCATCCCTACATAGTTTTATATAGTACATACCTTTAGTTTCCCCTCCCTACATACAGATATTTTCTTCTAATTCTTCTAAGAAGAATGAAAACAAAGTCACATTTGGATCATGTTAATAGTATCTAAAAATGGCAGTCCTTGCTCCTTCCTTGTTTGTCTTCTCCTGAGGAAATATTTTACATGTTTTTCTTGAAAAACAAAACAAACCCAGAAATTCAGATGCACAAACACAAGTAATGGTAAAGATACTTTCAAGTAAGCAAGCTCTTCAAGTAAGTAATCGCTAAACACAAAAAGCATGTTAAAAGGAGTCTAAACATATGATACAGGAACATAATAATGTGTTTAAATAGAATTTTGTATCTGGAAAAATATGAGGAGTCATTAAACGTTCAGGTGACCATTTTTCAGAGTTGTTTTCTGTTTAAAGTAGAGAAGTAGTAAGGGGTTAACACAGTCTACTCAAAACTGATGACTCCTCAAGATATTTGCAATTCTGTCTCCGCAACTTCATTTATTGATCAAGTTGATTTATGCCTTTACCTCTGCAATTCCTGTAAGAGCTAGAGATGTGGAAAAGTGAGGAGAGCTCTGTTTTTTTACAAAGGCTTGTTAAATGTATTTTAGTTTTCCAAACCAAAATAAATGGCATTTCAGATCCAGTTCTGACAGTAGGTGAAGACTACTAGTTCTCTGAGATGAAGGGAAAATAATTATTATCCCTTTTATTGTATATGATTGTTGTCTTGTTTTTATAACATTTTTTTGTACAATTTCATCAGTTTATTTATTTGTTGTTTAAATTTCCAGTCATTTTTTCGAATTTTCTTTCTTTTCTCTGTCTTTAATATTTTTATTTGCGTTTGATTCTTTCCCGTTCTCTTTTGACTTCTAATTTTTTTCTTTCCTCTACTATTTTTCTGCTTATTTCTCAGAACTATTGGGTTTTCCTTGTTATTGTTCTCATGACCTCCTGACAGCCAAGACCCAATGAAAACACTATATTAAAAATATTTAGAGTGATATTCTGCCTTATATATTTCACATTTTTAACTGTGTTGCTAGGTTTTGTCTTTAGTTCTGTCCACACCTTCATATATTTTATTCATGGTTTGCTGAGTGACTTCCCCTTCTTCTATGCATCCTTGTGCAGTTTTAAATGATCATCCTCTCATAGGTGATTTCCCTGTGCCTAGTATCTTCCTAAAATTAAATTTTCATGTAAGTATCTTGATTAATTAAGGAATCTGCATAAGGAAAAAAATAAATAAAAGAATCATAGAATCTTAGAATGGTTTAGGTTGGAAGGGACTTTTAAAGGCCATCTAGTACAACCCCCCTGCCATGAGCAGGGACACCTCCCCCCAGCCCAGGTTGCTCCAAGCCCCGTCCAACCTGGCCTTGAACACCTCCAGGGATGGGGCAGCCACAGCTGCTCTGGCAACCTGCGCCAGTGTCTTGACACCCTCAGCGTAAAAAGTGTCTTCCTAATATCTAATCTAAAACTCCCTTCTTTCAGCTTAAAACCATCACCCCTCATCCTATGGCTCTACTCCCTGATCAAGAGTCCCTCCCCAGCTCTCCAGGTGCCCCTTAAGGCACTGGAAGGGGCTCTAAGGTGTCCCCGGAGCCTTCTCTTCTCCAGGCTGAACAACCCCAACTCTCTCAGCCTGTCCTCACAGCAGAGGGGCTCCAGATCTCTGATCATCTTTGTGGCCTCACTCCACTCATCTCCTCTGGACTCACTCCAACAGGTCCAACAGGTTCTTCTTACATTGGAGCCCCCAGAGCTGGATGCAGTACTCCAGGTTGAGTCTCACGAGTGTGGAGCAGAGGAGCAGAATCCTCTCCTTCGCCCTGCTGGCCACACTGCTGGGGATGCAGCCCAGGGTGAGGTTGGCTTTCTGGGCTTCTTCAGTCTGCTCACATACCTTAGTGTTAGACTAGCAGCTTCTGATCATGCTGTCCATTGTGGCTTAAACCCAGTTGGCAACTAGGACCATGCAGCCAGTTGCTCACCCCCTTTCTCTCCCAAGAAGGGTGAGACAAAGAGGGAGAAAAGCAGGGGAAAGGAAAACAACCTCATGGGTTGAGATAAAGGGAGTTTAATAGAACAATGTCAGAAAAGTAAAATAACGATAATACCAACATTTATAACAATAATGACACAGTCACTCTCACCAGTCAGTGAATTAACACCGTCCCCATTTTTGTATCGAGCACGATGTCTATGGTATGGAATATTCCATTGGCCATTCCATCGTTCTGTCTGTTTCTTCTCAAGCTGAAAAAAAGTCCTTGAAAACTGTAAACAACATGGGGCAACACCTAAAACAATACATATTATTGACATTTCTTTCATACCAAATCTGAAACACTGCAGCCGCTAGAAGGAAAACTAAATCTGTCCCTGCTGAAACCAGGACACTGTCCTAATGTGGTTGACAGTACTTCCTATAACGTGACTTGAGAGTCCGTAACATTACATTTAGACACCTACCCACAAAAATGTGTAATACTTCAAAAGCTTGAGATAAGACCATCTGCACACAGCAAATTTTTTATTTGGCTGCTATCTCCGGTAAAATTTTTTCTTAAAAAGTAATTTTTTTCATCAATATTCACAGTAAAATTTACACTTAACTTTTGGCTGTGTTAGCTTATGTGTGTGTTGAAATTTCCACGTTAGATGAGTCACAGGATTCTCAGCTGAAAAACCTGCAGCCCCAATTTCTACCAGATCATGTTGTTTGATGAAGTTGACAAAATTTCAGGCTTATTTCAAACATCATCCTGTGTCATAATCACTCAGTGAACTGAAAACATTTAATTTCATTTTGTCCAGGCTTCATCAGCTTTTTTACGTGGGCCTCTTCCAGACAACAGAAATTTGCACTTTTAAGTGAATCTGAGTTGATCACGTAAAGAAAACACAGCCCCTTCTTCCCTTTCATTTGGTTCAAGCAGTGAAGATGAAACTCCATCTGTTTATTTTTTTCTAGTGTGTTCTTTTGTGTCAGGTTACACTGCTTCAGTGGAGGGAGAAGACCATACACTCTTTAGATGGAACTCCTAGCTTTTAAAACAAGTCAGATTCAGCGGGATTTCCACAGAAGCCCGGACCCTGTTCCCTGCTGCTCCTTGCTGCCTTATTATTACTTGACAGCTTGTCTCCCTGGGGGAACTGTGAATATTTTGCCAACAGCCATCCCAACCATTGTCTCCAGACAAAAGAAAGTGAGGTCCCTGCTGCACATGCTAGGAATTCAGATCCTTGGGATTTCACAGGAGGTAGGCACCAAAGGGGTTTGACGAAGGCTGATTTTGGGGGGGAAAAGTTACCTAAAGGTTTTTGCTACAGGTAGTGGGTCCTTCGTTGTCTTTCTTTACCATTAAGAGGTCAAATTTTTGACAAGTGGGCAAGAAAAGAGCTCTTGTCCTGGTGCAGTGGAGCATAGGGTCTTGCCTTTCAAATACCTTAGATATCTGTTACTGTACCCTTCCTGCTCCAAAACATTCGTTTCCTTCAAGCTTACCTTACAAACATTACTTCCTACTGGCTCCGCCGCATTTTTATGTGGTTTTGCAGTAGCGTCGTAGCTTACACTGCTTAACTATTCCCACATTAATTGGCAATTTTCTGTGGTCAGAATAATGTACTTAAACACTGCGTTATGTTTGTACTGCGACGAAATACAGGAAATTTTATAGCGGCAATGAAACCCAATCAGCAGGTGTGATTATCATGATAACTACACCCCTGGGTGCTTAGAAGCACATGGCTGCATCTGGTCCATAGTTATCTCTCCAGGGGTGAGATTATTTCATGATAGCCACACCGCCCTAATGGCCCAGTGCTTAAGTAGTGTTCATGACCCCTGTACAGAATCCTGCCTGTATTGAACAGACTGAATTTCTCCCCCATCCCAGCTGTCTCTACTTTTATGTTTTTAGTATAATTCTTTCTTTCTTCACCTCTATTCATTAAAGAGGTGCATTTAATACAGATGCAGAGTGCATTGTCTTTAATACCAGAATTGTAGATGAATAAAACATATGCTCTGGAAGAAAAGCCACCGTTTATCTAGATTCTAGGTATAGCATAGGTGATTTTGTGTCACATGTCTGGTGGAACCTGGCCGGCATTATTTGCCATGAAAAAAATCTCAGTTCCAGAATAAGGGACATTTCCAGTGCTTTGAACAAAGGGTAATGGTTTCTACCTTGTCACTGTATTATTGCTGCAGAAGGTGTAAATAAAGAAATGAGAGCAAGGGCAAGAATTTCCGATCCTTTCTCACCTCGTAGTCATTGACAAACAGTGAGATTTGCGATTAGACTGAGAGTACTCTAAATTGTTACAGGGAAAGAACTCCAGACTGCAGGGAACCCAGGGCCAGGCGATGCAGACATGAGTTTAATGTCGCCCTTGCAATTCTCGTCATCACCTGATTCTTGGTATATGTCTGCAGCTGTGGCGGGGCTCTCTTCATCTATTTCTGTGTCCTATGTCACCTAATTAAATCTGGCTAATAGTGTGCAACTGTAAACACTTAATGAGTGCAGAAAGAAAATAAGTACTGTAGCTGAAGGAAATATCTGTTATACTTCATATCATAGATTATTTTGCCACTTCCCTTTAAAGGTTAATGTATTTTCCCGGCAGTTTAAGTTGAGCACAAAGGCTTAGAAGAGACAAAACGACAGGAAAGTGAATGCTACCAAGTGAAAACCAAAGGCTTTCTTCTTCTTAATGGGACTCAAGGCACCACTAATCTCATCTGGGTTAGCTGATAAGGATAGGCATGAGATGGTGAAATGGATTCAAAAGAGAAATATTTCTTTATTAGGCACATTCAACTTTCATTTGGGTTTTGGTGGGGTTTTTTTCTTCATAAAAATAAAAAGCTAAGATGATTACTTTTCACAAGGTACTAATCATTCAATGAGTTAAATCAATATTTTATTTTTTAAATTGAGGGGATGCCACAAGATATTTCTTAATTAATTTCATAATTCCTAAGAGCAATTAAAAGGATTATTGTGAGAATGACTGTTGTAATTTAAATCAATTTTAGTACATAAAGTCATTTTACCATCGTATCCTCTCTCCCTAGCAACAGTGGATCAGAGCATGACAGGGAAGTGAAATATGCCCACTGCATCCAGACGGGGTAAGCACAAATTAGAATATTTGATTGCCTGAGTCTCACACCTCCATTCAGTTTGAAAAATACTTTCAGGCTTTTCTCTTGCAGGGCTTTTATGTTTTTAAAACTTTCTATATTTTGCACACAGGATCCAAAAGAAAAAATATTTTTAAGTAAAACATGAAATTTGGATTTTCTGTTCCTTTTCTTATGAAACACTTTACACAAAATATACACGAATGAAAAAGCTGGGAGGAATGGAAAATCTATGATATAAATGGAAGCTGCGTAAAAGCAATAAAAAAAAAATCTGTTACGTTAGGATTATTTTTTAACATTAACAAGTAATACGAAACTTGGAAACAGACAAACAATGGGCTTTTAAGCAATGTACTTCTACATCTAAATTTTGGATCCACAAGTCTATTCTAAAGGCAAGCAACAGCACAACACAGTACTTTGCTTTCTCTTTTAACTTCAGGAATCCCAGCTCAGAAGTCCCTTGAGAGCTCAGTGAATAATTTAATTCTCCCTCTAAAAGGAAAAAATGTCAAAATCCACAGGCTTTTCCTCTTAGAACATCTGAACAAAATTGTCTTCCTGTGCGAGTCATAGTTTTGCTTCTCAAGCAGTCACTCAAGCGCCTGTCTAACATAGTTCTGTGTCACATACTATACACGGAAAAGCAACAAGAACTTACATTCAGCCTTAACTTCACATAGTCCCGATAACTTCTTTGTGAGCATTTTCTTTAATAACAGTTCTGTGGAAGAAGGGAAAAACTGATTGTTTATCTCTGATAATTTTTGCTCAGTTTTATTAGTAAATAACTTTTCCCTAATAGAGCATGAATTAGAGAGACATAAGGGAACAAAAAGAGACTTTTAAATAAATTCATTAAGCTCCGTTTTTCTCCAGCTGAATGATACTGGAGCAATTCTCAGTGATCAACAGAGAATGGAGTGCTTCTGAAGAAAAAATGACTAACGATTCATGACTTGGGATGCAAATCAAAGTGTAGAATGGAATTTTTCATTCCTAATTTGTAAAAAAACCCCTGAAAGTAATTTCTCCTGCTTGACAGAATAGTCTATTTATTTTGCACGTCATCTGCGGGAGCAAATGTGATGCTGCTTTTCTGGATTTTAGTCTGTTCAGGAAAACATGTGATGTTGTGTAGAAATTTCACCATGGGAACTGTCCCACAGGAGCTGAAATGATACAATTTTAAAAGATTATTCAAATCCTTAAAGCTAAACTTATTTCTAATTGTTGTCTTTTACTGAGATCATGCTGTTTAGCTGTGTAAAGTATTGCTCATGAGGGTGTTTTTATGTCACTGAACTTATCTATGAAAACATTTTTATAACTGAAAATAAGAATTTTACTGAGGAATCTAAAGTTCCTTTGTGCTTTTTTTTGTAACTAACTGCCTAAGAAATGCTAATTAATCTACAGTCATAATATGGGAATCAGTAAATGTTGTCAATGACTGTCAATTTAGCCACAAATTTCATTGTACAAAAAAAAGTTCCTAGAGTCAGTTTGTTCTTTAAGTTTATTATTCATCCTTCTTTGTATTTGTGTCAATGGAGATTTTCTTGCTTATGACTGAAGAAATCTTTTTGTTGTAGTAAATATTCTACCCCTTGAAGGAAGAGATATATTTAGAAAATACCTGATTATTGCATTCTCAGACTCTTAAGTAAATTTCTTGTGGCATTTCTTTTTAAACAAGGGAAAAACATTCTTGTTTGAATGAAATCAAATGTTTCCAAAGAACAGAAAGCATTGAGAGCTGTGTATTTGTTGTACATCTTGTTTGGAAGTGCCAAATTAAATGACAGTGAAGAAAATTATTATCTTTTCCTGTTAAGTATGGAGCTCTTTCAGATCATAGAAAGTATAGCGTAATTAGACAAGAGAAATAAGCCATGGGAAAATAAGGATGAAAAACACCATTAACAGGTCTGAAAAAATGAACGCTACTTATAAATATCACATGGTAAAACTTGGCAAGTAGATGAAGGGCAAGTAGATTCAATATTAATTCATCACTATTTTGAATAAAACCATTAGGATTCTCTCTTTTAACATTAGGCCATTACTGAACTTTAAATAATGCTTACTGTGATTTATAGCCGTGATTAAAGTATATAGCAATCCATTCACACAAGTTCTGTTACGTATTTTATTTCACTAAATAAGCTATCTCATTTAAACAAAGATTTTCAATACCTTTGTACATTCTGTAACTTACGAAAAAGCCTTCTTTATCAGTGGCAATAATACCATTGACAATAAAACACAGATACAATGTCTTACTTCAATTTTCTCTCATCTAATACTAACTATTTAAAAAAAAACAAAACAAAACAAAAACCATTTATTTGCAAGGTTTATATTTTCTCTGAACCCGAGACACATTGGAAGTATACATAGCAGATTTCAAAGTTATTAATCCCCTGGTTAAGAACCAACCAAACAGTAAGAATGTCATCTTGAAAAGCAGATTCTCCTTCCATGAGACACATCTTAACGTATAAATAATTGTTTATTAAAAAAATACTCAAAATTTGCAAGATCTGACTTGCGACTGTAGGTAAATTCACAGAGAGATATAAAGATAGATGTTGCAAAAATGTTGAAGAAGAACAAAGAAGAGCTAAGGCTGTGGTTGCAAAGCCATAGATTATATGATAAAAAGAGCCTTATTTTAGTCCTCTCTGGAAAAAAAAATGTGAACTTTAAAAAAAAAAACTGTATTTTTTTTGAAAGCAATTAAATTTTTACTAATTTAAGCTGTCTAGAGACTTCAGAATTTAATGAAAAAAAGCAATAATACTAAAATGTTAAAAAAAAATATGTTGGATACTTCAAAGGTGTCCTAAATGAGAAGGAAACAGTGGATTCTGTGTAATATTTTAAGTTCTGCCCAGCATAGACATAACATTTAGAGTGAAACAGCATCACTGCACTTTTGATGGAGAATCGCCTTGGCACTAGCAGACCTTACAAATAACATCTCCTTCCAAACAGAGTACATATTGTTTGTTCCTTACATAATTGAGATGACAAACTTCTTGAAATGATAGGTTATAATTTCCTGGTATTCTGACTGTGCAGTAATGAAACTATTTATGTATAATAAAGCAAGACTATTCAGGCTACCAAATAGAAAAAAAAAAAAGCCATATAAGCATAAACCCCCCATATATTAACTGAGTAATTCATTTTCTGACAATGGTTAAGCAACTTCCTCTACATATGTATTGAATAGTCAATGGCCTCTACCCTCAAACTGCTGAGAAGAAACAACACAATTATTCTCAATAAGACAACATGACCAAATGACTATTAAAAAGAAAGATACTTTTAACAATCCAATTTTAGCAAAAATTTAAGAGCTGAAAAGCTTTTATATGTAATTGAGTGTTTGGATTTATTAGAACTAACATTTCAGCTCTTATTAAAACTGATGAAACTAAAAGAATCTATTAGAAAAAGAAGCGGCTGAATATTTTTTTAAGAATTTCCAGCACAACAACAAAGACTTTCTACCTATCAAGTTGATGGAAGAGTATTATCCCACTGCATATAAAGTAGCAGATTGGCTATTCATGAGCCAAAACGTGTAACGAAAGATCTCATGAAGGAATGGAGCCAAACGGGAAATGACAACAACTCATTCTGAACCCAGAAAAACTTGAATGAGAGAGTCCTCCCTCTTCCATGTATTTAGGTATAAAGAATATTTTAAAAGTGTTTGGAGGTGATCCAGCTCGTTTCTCTGACCTTCTTCTCAACCCAGGATGACCCTTCCTCAATCAGTCTCATTGCTGTAAGAAAGCAGAAGTTAAGGACAACTCTTTCCTTCCTCCCTGTGGCACCTGCCTGGATCTGCACAGCAAGTTTTCAGGTCAGCATGTTTCCACCAAGTGCTTTCACAGAGACAAACAAAAAAAGTGAGATGGAGTTGTAAGGGGCTACTTAATAACAGTTTTCTTTCAAGGATTTTGAATGGGCTATTTAGATGATTTTATATGTTTAAGCACTAAAAGCTTCTTTACTTAAACAGTGAGTCATTTAGACCACTTATTTCTGGAGAGGATATATAAACTAAGTAAGCCAAAATAAACAGTGGAATTGAATTCACATCTCGCATTCATTTTTCACTCTCATGACAATGCCTTGAATGGTTTCTTTTGAGAACTGGCTTGCTTATTTCAGCTGGGAAAACCTTTTTATAAATGATGTAGGTAATTTAAAGTAATCTAGCCGGGACTGACAATCTCGTCAATGAATATCTTTTGCTCATTTGTAAATATTTCAGGTATCAGGAATACAGTGAAAAGGTATGTACAACTTACGGAAATAAGGTGTACTGGTTTTGGCTGGGATATAGTTAATTTTCTGCTTAGTAACTTGTATGGGGCTATGTTTTGGGTTTGTGTCCAAACCAGCATTGATAACGCGGGGATGTTTTAGCTGTTGCTTACACAGCGACAAGGCCTTTTCTGCTCCTCACATCGCCCCACCAGCGAGTAGACTGGGGAGGCACAAGGGGGGTCAGAGCTGGGACAGCTCATCCCAACCATCCCATACCATATGACAGCAATAAAAACTGGGAGAAGACAGAGGAAGTGGGGAGGTTTGGAGTGATGGCATTTGTTCTCTCCAATAACTGTTAAATGTGATGGGGCCCTGCTTTCCTGGAAATGCCTAAATATCTGCCTGCCTTTGGGAAGTAGTGAATGAATTCCTTATTTTCCTCTGCAGCTTTTGCTTTTCCTTTTAAACTGTTGTTATCTCAGCCTATGAGTTTTCTCACTTTTACCTTTCCAATGGACCTGTTGGAGCGGGTCCAGAGGAGGCCCCGAAGATGCCCCGAAGGCTGGAGCGCCTCTGCTATGAGGAGAGGCTGAGAGAGTTGGGGTTGTTCAGCCTGGAGAAGAGAAGGCTCCGGGGAGACCTTATAGCCACTTCCAGTACCTAAAGGGGCTACAGGAGAGCTGGGGAGGGACTCTCGATCAGGGATTGGAGTGATAGGAGGAGGGGTGATGGTTTTAAACTGAAAGAGGGGACATTTAGCTCTCATATTAGGGAGAAATTATCTCCCGCAAGGGTAGTGATCCCCTGGGGCAGGTTGCCCAGAGAAGCTGTGGCTGCCCCATCCCTGGAGGTGTTCAAGGTCAGGTTGGACGGGGCTTTGAGCAACCTGATCTAGTTGAAGATGTTCCTGAGTTGTACTAGATGGCCTTTAAATGTGCTTTCCAACCCAAACCATTCTGTGATTCTATGATCCTATGATGCTCTCCCCCATCCCACTGGCAGGGGGCAAGTGAGCGGCTGTGCAGTGCTCAGCTGCATACAGGGGTTAACCCACAACAGGAGGTGACACAGTCTTTTCTACAGGTAAAAACCAGAAGTAAATCTTTATTCTTTTTCATTTTAGATTTCAGGCAAATTAAATAATCTCTGGTGTAATCATCTTTTATTTAGTTGTGTTTTTGAATTATCCTTGCCTTTCTCTAATAATAAAATTGTCATAATTAATAGTCATTATCATTTTGTTTTTCTTTAGCTTTGAGTCCCAGTTGAATGCAGACAACTGCAGATGGCTGAAAGTGTGCTAGTGATGAAATTAAGTCTAGCGTAAGGAACAAGTATTAAGAACTGAGATGCGTCTTCTATAGAAAATGTCCAGACTTAATGTTAACATTTTTAGGATTGTAAAATTATATATAACACTTTATAAATAATACACTTGCTTTTAAAGTTATGCTGCATTGTTATTATGATTTTATATCTGCCACTGAACCCCCTCAGGTCTCTGTCAGGCTGAAGATCCCATCACCAGCTTTCTTTGCAATGCAAGTATGATCAAGCCAAGGCTGTTCTTTTTTTGAACTCATGGATCTTTTCATTATAAAACTTTTTTTTTTTCAATCTTATTGTCACTCTTATTCCTATTCTCTTAAAAATCTACAAAAGTTTGTTAATTTGCCTCTTAAAAAGTGAAAACAGAACCTATTCATTGTTCACATTGTTCACATAACAAGACTATGACTGTTTGTATAAAAGGGATAATTTTTGCAATTACTTTTCTCGAAGAGAAAATAAAAGCTAAGTTCAGTAACATTTTCTGTAGAATATTCCCAAATCACCACTATCTCTTCTCAAAGTCTGAAGGTACTGCTAGAATAAGAAAATAACTCACTGAAGTAAAAGTCTTGAACTCTCATAAGAGATTTCTTCATCACTCTGAAATATAATCGTATCATCGTTCTCTTTACCCTCTTTTCCATTCTCAGTAGGGAACAGAAATACCTGTATAATATGTCTGTATTTTGTGAATGTTAATAGCCATATAAAAGTGACTGGTCAGCACATTTCTGGGCTATGTTGTTTGAATGGTTTTAATACTGAAGTCATTAGTTTTGGGGGTCCATAGGGATTTTCCATCCCATATTAGAAACAGTTTACCCATTATTAATTAGGTTACTTTGAAGTTCATTTAATTCAATTAAGTTCTTTATGAAGTCAGATTAGGTGTTTGCAATAATATCTTCTGGCCTTGCATTCTGTGAACCTAGGAATCAAAACATAATTAAAAAAAAACCAAACAGACCAAACCCAAATACTAAGACCTTCTCTAGATTTTGCTTACTTTTGACAGGAAGAAGATATACAGTAAAGCTGTAAAAAAATCAGAAAAGATACTTTTTATTCAACCATTGTTACCATAGCTTGTCCGTTTTATATGGTCTTTTAAGTCTGTTTGGTATAGACAAGTTTGAATTTAACACACACCTATACACAAAATATAAAAGTAACCCATTTTTTAAAACTGTATACTTAGATATAGAGAATTTTGAATATAGTAACAGCGCTATAGTTTCAAGATCATTTCTTGACCTAATAAAATTTAAGTGGAAAGTCTTCTTATATTTTAATCCCAGAGGGAGTGGATTTAAAGCTCTTCTGCTTTAACAGATTGTAAATACATAGTAAGTCATTACCTTAAATCCCATGCCCTCATTTCATAACGTTGTGTGAAACACCAAACATAAGTGCCTCTCCTCTTTGAACTTTAGTACTCCTGTAAGTGGGTACCTATAGTTCTAGAAAAGAAAAAGGCAGGCACATTGTTAGCACGTGGAAGCCTTTCTTCTGACTGTTTGGTGTAACTAAACAAAAATTTTCCAGGAAAAGTGGGAAGGATTTGGAGGGCTGAAACAAGAAGGTGAGTGAGGGCTGCATGGGAAAGAGAAGGGGTTGAGGTCTGTAATTTTATTAAAAAGTATATGTTTTATAACAAAATAATAAATGGCATTATAAATAAAATTATACATTAAAATTATAACTTTTAACAGTTATTATTATTACTTCATTTATTCTGTATATTCTAAACCACAAAAATAAGGGAATTTATTTAGCTGGTAACTTAGCTCTATAGTGACTTGTCTGCATTTTCAGTGGCTTGTGATATAGACAGTAGGCTGCATAAGGATATTTGCCTGCTGAAAACCTTTATAAGCAGCTAAAGATACCATTACATCAAGTAGTTTATATTGCCTTATAATGTGTTTTAAAATACAAAAAATAATGATGAATGTTCTTCATGAAATACATGATGTGGAAGTTTGTTATCACACCTTAGTGGCCAGACAGAATTAAAAACTCGGGCAACATTTAGCACAGACTTTTCCCAAAATCAGTGATTTCTGAACAACAGAATTACGTTTTGGTAGATTTAAGAATGCAGGCTACGGCTATTTGCGGGTTCTTCTTGCAAATTCTGGCATTAAGTTCAGCAAAAGTTCTAAAATCTTCCTGGCCAGCTTTCTACTCTATGAATGTACAGTACTTTACAGCCCTGAACACAAGGAGAATAATCAACATGAAGAATATAAAGAACACACAATATACAAAATAAATAATAATAATAATTATTATTATTATTCACTCATGTACTTAGGTTTTGCATAGTCTTCAAAACATGTCTGTTGATATATGAAATACATAATATGTCTCTTTGATAATGTGCATGTTATGAGACGGGGTGTCAGTCTTTGTTTTCCATCTCCCTAAAATCTTAACATCCTCAGGCCAATTTAGAGTTTTCCATAATGGAAGGCACTGAAAGCAAAATCCTGAATTTTGCAATTAATCAGAGAATCAAGGCAAGAATTAATCAGAGAATTAAGGAAATAAGAGAACAAGGGATAGAACTCACTCTTGCTCCCTGAAAAGTGGCATTGCTTTGTAAACTGTGTATTCCACAAAAGGGTTGTTGTAACTGATCCAAATTGTAGACACTTTGCCTTATACAATCGTAAACTGCTTCTAATTGCATTACTAGTGGTCTTCTGAACATGACTCGGTATTTATGCATTGTCTTCTGACATCTGTGAAGCTAATTGATGTACATTTTCCTTAACACAATTTTCTTATTGATAAGAATGTCACACTTCAAATTAAGAGAGGAATAAAATGCTTTTGGCAGTTTTCCAGAATTTTTCCGTGAGAAAAAGTTATAGGATATTTGTAAAATTACATTAACAATAAAAGCAGCGTTTTTGCAAGGTCATCCTGTATGAAACTCTGTATAGGTGGTAGCTCCCTTCAAATGCATTTGACATAGCCAACATTGCTGAATTGAATAAAAGAGCTGTCTGGAGAAAAGCACTCCAGAAGACAGCTTTTATAAGTGGTTGTTGCAAAATTAACATAATCCTACTGCAAATTTTAGACTGCTAAATCCATACGCATAGATTTGGCAGTAGTTTGTGGGTTGCGTTCACCACCAGGACAAATTACGCACATTTCTGTTGTAGTCTACTTCCTGTAGATATCAGTACCCTATACGGTATGTGCATTAAAGTGTTTTGTTAAAATCACTAGATTTCAGAGGCAGGAGGATCTGAATTGCTCTTATTTTCTAGCTTTATGGCTGAGGAAGTCCTAGGTTAAAGCTGCTTTATTCTTCTTATTTAAATTTACTATTATTTATCAGTTTCATAAGTTTCAAAATAAACTGACTTGGTTTCCTCACTCTACCTTCTGTGGACAGAAAGGTTTAAGAGTCAACAGGATTTTCATTCCTTTAAGTCCTTTTTCATGAAACTATAGAAAAGAACTAACTTATCTAAACATCACAGAACCTTGGTGGCAAAAAAAAAAGAAGATTGGGTGCAAATTCATTTCTAAAAACGAATGGTATGGTGTAATTCTGCTGTAGTATGGACACTGGAAAATAGTGGAAAAGTTTCTCCTTGGAGCTTTCAAAATCTGTTAGAGATACCAGCAAAGGCTTGGTATATTAAGGAATTTCCTCAGTGTCTTTGGTGTCACTTGTCAGACATATGGGTTTAGGCACCTCTTTTGAAACTGTGATTACTTCCTTTGGCAGTTCGTCATTGCTCACCTTGCTCCACTTTTTCTTGTATATATATGTTAGAATATGTTCTTCCATATTTATAAGAATATATATTATATTATTTATATTTTATATATATAAAATATGTTTGCTATTAGAATGCAATTTTTTTTTTCTCCGGTTGTTTCAAAGAATATTTCAAAAAAGTGATTCAGGCAGGAAGAGATTATCAGGATCAGTTTATAGTCCCATTTTTGATGGCACGATTCTCAACATAAGCAAATTTGGACATTTCAGAACTTTCTGATCTGAAAGATCAACCTGAGTTTACTACTAGGAATTACCGACCTACCTACTTGACATACTTGACAGACACATTGCAGTAGTTCTATCTTCCAAAAGGATTTAAACAGTAGCACAGACAGGAGTTCCTTTTTCCACAAAATGCTCCCTTTCTGAGACTGCTGAATGTTCGTAAATGTATAGAATTCGGTATTCTTTAAAAAGTAGATCACTGTCAGTACACACCAATGCCTCTCATTTTAAGTCTGGTAACTGCTTCAAGGTCTTCATCTTTCAATTCAGTTAAAATAGCCAATGTGCATTCATTTTCTCATTTAAAGAAGATTTTATCAATGATTTCCATCACCAATGCGGGAAGTGACAAAGTTTATTCACATCATTTGAGTACATTTAACCACTATTTCTTTGATGATAACTTGGCCATTCTGGGGTTTGACTGAGATTTTAGTTATTTTGGATGTTTCTTTTTTGGTAACTGTGGGTTTTTTTGATGTCTTAATGACAGGCAATTTCAGTTCTACTGAGAACAGCAGCAATCCTTTAAAACATACAATTAAATATTTGCTCTGTGCCTATGAGTATTTTTGTCATCATTTCTATTGTAAAAGCTGAAAGACTGACCTTTGAGTGCTGCAGTGCCTTTTCATTGACAGCGAGATTAAGGCCTAATTGCATACAGTAGATGCAAAAATTCCTCTATCAAGAAAATGAATGTTGAGAGAGAAACAGAAATTCTAAGAAATAAATCAATTCTTTCTTGTGTACCTGTTTTAGGCACATCTGTTAGGGAAGCAAGAAGCAAGGCCAGACTTTCTAGGTAGGCTACTTCTACTTCGTAACTGAAGTCTTTGAAGAGTACTTCAAAATGAATTCTGCAGATTGGTAGGCAGGAAAAGTCTTCTTTCCCATGTGTTGTATCTACTCATGAGAAGAGGATCAAAATTTTCCCATAATAAAGGCTTTAAATTGGTTTTTGACTACAAATGACCTGCACCTGAATAGCTGTGAAAAGCTTGAAAACCAGGAAATCAACCAGGATATAAACTAGAGCATCACAGTTACAATTCTAATTCTCTTTCTTTTTAACCCAGCATCTTGTCGCCTCTTGCAAGCGTCCAAAGAAACAAACAATCCAATAACAAGATTCTCTTACAATCGTGTACATGTCTACTTAGCAAAGAGTGGCAACCATCTCCATTTCAAAATGGATACAATATTACGGCTCATTCAGATGAATGAGAAGTGCATAAGAGCATAGGGATTGGAATTGGTATTCAATACTGAAGAAAGACAAAATGGCTCAAGAGGACTGAGGAGAACAGAAGGTGATGAAATGTGCATGCTCAACTTTAAAAAGAGCAGAAAGAAGCAGGCAAGTATTCTACGTGCTTAGTTTTACCTTGATTGTGTTGCTTATTGTGTTCATTTCCACATTTATCATCTTTGCCCCTTGAGATTGCAAGGTCTTTGGGACCAGAAAAGTTCCCCTGTGTGTTTAGAGAGCATCTGATGCTTCCTAATACTACCAAACTCTACTTAATAAATATATTTCTTTAATGTATTTTTGGTTTCATTTGCAATATGCTTGCCAGAAGCAGAGGTCAATATATTTATAGCCAGTAATTGGGCAGGAGGTCAAAAACATTATCTAATGTAACTTTTTTCATCTTTAATTAAATTCCATTTGCATGCACTGCAGGAATAGCCACAAAATTAAGTTAAATAGATCTGTATTTTAATGTTTATTAGTAGAAGGTCATGATGACAACAGCCCCCTTTTGCAAGATTAGCAATTTTAGTCCAGAAACCAGTTCATATATGCTTTTTATCAGTTTCAATTCTTATATGTCGAAAGTCTTCATTTTTATCAAAGCACTATAGTGGCTGTTGATAAGAAAATTAGCCAACTGCTTCTTGCTCTTCATGAGATTATACAATTCTTTATCATCATAAGCAGATAAAATGACATACTGTAGGTCAAGAATAAGAAAATTTAATTGTAATCCTCTATCATATTTCTTATTAGACAAGCAGATTAAGAAAACAGACCTCAAGATTTTCTCCAGTGTCTATCATTGTGACAAATTACCGCTGAAAAAAGTCGAGACAGACACAATGGAAGGCCAAATCCAGCTTCAATACAGTTAACTGTAAATTTTCTTATAATTTCAGAGTAGAAAGTATGGTTTTACCAATAGTACCGTATGTCTTCTAAAATTAATATTACATACATTTCATATTCTAATTGTCCTACAACGCAAGTGCTTTTTTTCCTTTTGTAGGATTGTCTAAAAGCATTGAGTGTGCTCTTCCCTGGCAACACAATTTATAACATTAGTGGCAACAGAATTTACCGTATTAGTGTGCTTGCAAATTTTACATTGTAGTTGTTTCATAGGAAATAAGCCTTGAAAGACCCTTGAGAAGTCGTCTAATCCATTCACTGCCCCAGGGCAGTGAAACCATTCCTAACAGCTCTTTGTCTAATTTGCTTTCGAAAATCCCTAGTTATGGAGAGTCTACAATCTTCTCACTTAAACCAGTGCTTAACTATCCTTACTGTTGGCAAGTCTTTTGTTGTGATGTCTAATACTACACCTTCCTTGATTCACTTTTGCCTATTATTCCTTGCCTTAATCCCATGACAGCAAGTTTATGCCTTTCTCATTTTCAGCAGTCTGATCTTGGTACCCTCATCCTTCTCTTCCCCAGACTAATCGGATCCAAATACTCCTGTCTTTGTAGATCAACTATCATTATTATCATTCTGCACTGATCTCTCACCAGTTATTCTGTTTTATCTTTCCTGAAAGAATTATGTCTACAGTAGGATATAGAACCCTAGTAGATGCTTTATCAGCACTGAGCAGACTAGAGGACATACTACACGTGTCTTTCATGCAGTTCCAACCAGTCCTTTTCTGCAACAGTGGTTAACTGAGCCACGCCGCAAGGTTTGCTCTGATTTTTACATTCAGACTCATTTTCTTCCGGGTCCTTTTAGCTTAACCATCCACACTGTACTCATACGGGTTCACTCGCAGGTTCCCCTTTGCTGTAAACTGTCCAAACCTTTCTCCATTTAACTCCGTAGTTCGACTGAGCTGGGGACTCTTCCTGTAATGTTCATGCATTGGTCTGCGTTGAGTCTTGCTGCCTCCGTACTCCCGAGTGCCCAACGCTACGCCAGCAGGCCTTACCTACCATGAAATCTAGTAGGGAGCTGCTAGATTAAGAATCATGATAAGATATAGTCTAATAAAAGACATGGGGCAGTGAACAGCTGACCAGAGTACATAACTGCTCTAGAAAGGCCTATGGAGCGAGAAACTGATAACGTTCAAATGCCTTATAAAAGGTACTGGACTAAAACCATTTCAAGTGTAATTCAGTGCTCCAGACTGTTCAAGAAGGGACTGGGCACAGATGGTGACCATGAATCTACTGCCCAGGCGTGGAGAAATCGCTTTGGAGAGAAAACAAAGATGTTACAGATCACTAGACATTTTCTACTGGCATTGCTTAAAAAAGAAAGGCATAGCTGACGTGATCTGGTGCTGGTGATAGCCTGTACAAGCTGGGGTTGGTGCCTTCCAGAGGTCCCTACAACCAGCAGTACGACGGCAGGATTCCGTGAATCTGTAAAGGCTCAGCATACACCCAGGTTGTACCTGCAGAACTTCTGCTTGGCTGGTCGTTCCTCAGCTCATCTTTCTGTGGCTGTTTACTTCTCACTGCAGCACTTTGAACTTGTCCTTCTTGACGGGCATCTTATTTGTTTCAGACAGGCATCCTAATTCGTCACGACTGTTTTGCATTCTAACCTTGCCCTTCAGAAGGGTATCCCTCCCAGCCTGCCAACACGTGCAGCCTTACCGAGGTGTGCTGCACACTCCATCACTCAAGTAATTAAATATCAAGTAGTGCCAAAACAGGAGAAAGCCTTGCAATAAAACCTCCAATATGACAAAATGCCATTTTGAGGGAACAGTTTGTTAAGCACGCCTTCAGTAGTGTGTTCTGCCTAATTGTGTCTTTTCTTTGCATTACTCTTACGGATATGTCTATGCAGGCAAATAAAGGACAGGTAGGGACAAATTTCTAGCAAAATGTAGTGGATGGACTTGTGTCCACAGTGCTTGGACATGTGTCCTTCTACAATAGTAGAGAAAGATCCTTCCAGACGACCTTCCCCTAGCTTGCTGTGTCCTGGCTCAAGTGAGTCCTGGGCACCAAAGTTCAAGTATGTGATTTGCCTTATTCACTGTCCAACTGATAGTTCTGTCTCTGTTCTCAAGCCTGAACTTCTTCAGGTATTTGGCTGTGGGTGTAATGACACATAAGAGACCTGTGGTATATAGGTATGTGATAAAAGCTCATCCATGCCTGACCATGGCAAAGAGACCATGGCAGGAGGGAAGCCCAAATAACACCTTGCCTCAGCTCTTCTCAGGCTCATCACAGCAGCCATCAGCCCATCAAAGGCCCATTTCCACAAGCTCAGGGGAGCACAAGGGCACAGGAACCCAAATTAAGGATTCAGAGGAAGAGATGTCCTGTCCAGGTCCATCCCATGGCTGTCCCAGGAGAGCCTCAGTCTGAAAGTCCACTTGTGAAGCACATCAAAATGAGTCAATGCTGGAGGAGCACCTTTTGGACTGAGGTTGGCCACTGTCTATGGGAATGGGACACATGGGATGCAGGGGAATTTTGGAATTGCACAGGACTTACTAAGGGATGTTTAGAGGAGGAACCAAAGAAGGGAAAGGGTGATTTAGGGGTGGACAAGTGGAGTAAAACAGGAGAATAAGGCGGGGAAAGAGACCAGTGGTGAGTAAACAGGTTGACTCAAATGAGTGACAGCAATTGCCAGGCAGAGGTAAGTGGGACCAGAGGCCAGAGCCCTGTGCCCGTGGTGTGCCTGTGCACTGGTGTCCGCATTGGTGTGTGCATGTGCAATTGTGTGTGCGTTGGTGTGTGTGTGCAAGGGAAGCGGGTTTGTGGCCTAAGGGCTTGTGTCTCCATGTGCCGGCAACTGAGGGGACTGGGATCCAGGGGCAGACTGGGTGTCTGAGCCCAGCTCCTGGAGGGATCCACATTGTACGTTGTGTGTGTACATATGTATATATATATATATATATATACAACCACGCACAGACCTCTGTCCCGCTCAGCCAGAGCAGGGAGCAGGATGAGGCCACCGGTGCTGCCCATGTTCATGCGTGGCTGCCTGTGAGCAGTGGGCAGCCGTGTGCCTGTGTGGTGCACACACGTGCGCTGTGTGCCTGCACCTCGTGGGAAGAGACCTTCAGCCTCCCTGGAGGCTCAGCCTGGGCCATGGAGGTGCAGCAGCATGACCTTCCTCCGGCTGTCACCTCCGGCCCACCATTTTAACCTAGAAATAGCAACCTGAGGACTTTTGCAGTGCAGAAACATCTCCAGAAGTGGCTGAACTCCTCCTGCATCCAAATAAATTTTCTAATTTACACATAGTCCGACTGAATGGTGCTATTAGAAACAACAACAAAAAAATAAAGGAAAACAAACACTCCAGTTTTTCACACTCTAAAGTTAACGAAACGAGATCAAAGTCAAGTCCCCTGTGATTTCATAATGCAGATGGCACCACTTATCTATATGATACCGCATTAGATATATTAAATAGAACTATGGCCTCTCTAGACCCTGCTTTCTTCTTTGTGTAAGTGAATTAACATACCACAACATCCAATAACCAGGATTGTGAGGAAAACCAGGGCTAAAGTAATTGTGTTCAAGAATCGGCTGCTGTTTATCTAACCCTTCACTCCCTGACTTTGTCAATTCACACAGGATATGTATCTGAGAAAATGAACTGTTTGATCTGTTACAGCTAAATCCTGGCAATATTATTCAATTACTGATTTCAGGACTATTTTTTCCATGATGTAGTTACCTCTTTTCCACACATATCCTGGATGTGTTTGCACAGCTCTCATTGTGCTGTCTGAAGAAAGCTGACGCTCATCTGCACTTCAACTGTTTTGTTCTTCATTTTAATTGGGATATTGTTACTGCTTTTTTCTTTCCTCTTTCTTTTTCCTCACTATTGTTCTGGCTGACATATTACTTGATGTTTTTTTTTTTTTTTTCAATCTGACAGATGTCTTCATCACCATCATCCAATTAGAGGACAGTTGATGAGGATGTATGGAGACTAGACACTAAATAGCGTGAATTATGTTTGAACTATAAAACACTTTCTATAGCACTTACAGAATATCTCTTTGAGGCTATATGACTGCAAATACTAAAGCCTCATATACAGATAAAATAGAGATGCGAAGAATTTAGGTACTAAATGAGATTCTAAAGCCTTTGAGTTCACACCTGATGTTTAAAAACAGGTTTTGAATATACAGAACATTATGTAACATCTTTTCTTTCACCTAAAATTACTGTGTTTTCTAACATTTCCAGCATTTAACATCTTTTATTGCCATACTGTCAGAAATTTTTAGGAATTTTTTCCCTCTAAGAACATTTGTCTAAAACCTGTTTTTCCTACTTTGGATCAACCCATCTCTTCACAGAGTTTCAGAATCAATTTTGAACTTTATGATTCTAATCAATAAAACGAGCCTTATGAAAAAGTCTTCCAACCTCTTTCTTGTAGTAAATAAAAATTCCAAAGGTGTTCAGCACTCTGCCAGAGCCAGAAGTGAAGCTGGCATCTTAAACCACACCAAACAGGGGAAGATATGCTGGGGTCTCATGATTCTTCTAATTTTATGCTGTGCATCACACTGCTTGTTATATAATGCGGTAGCTGGCATAAAAATCTTTAAACCTTATTATATAGGGAAAAATAACCTTTAAACCAACTATCCAGTCTAATAACTGTGGTTTTGTAGACACAAGCATGCTGTAGATGTATAGTGTTACTTCTCACTGTAGAAACTGTATTTGAAGACAATGTAATTACTACCTATATAAAGACCCGGAAAAGCACAAAAATAAAAGAAAAATGTACTTATCCCATGCCATGACAAGCTTACTGAGGCTTTAAATGAATATATATATTTATAAAATTGCCTTTGACAATTCACAAGATCTGATTATGTGGCAGGATGCTCTGACAAAGGATTTGATTATATGGTGCACTGAGCTGTGGCTAGTAAATAACAACCTTCGCAGTTCATGCTTCTACTAGTTATTGTTAGAAGAGTGGCACAATATTGAAAATTAGTAAGTGCCATAAGCGAATCAATTATTGATGCAGGACAGCACGTACCATTTGGAAAAGGTAAAGAGGATAAGCCATTCTACTTCTGCCACATCAAGGAATTTTATAAGCGGCTGCAGGTGAAAAGTCAACCTTTATGCATGAGCCATATATGAGCCGAAGTGAATAACATAGGAAAAGTTCTTGCATATATTATTTGGAAAATAGTTTAAATTTGCACAGGTGGTAGTTTCTTAGGGAGTGTTATCTGATCACTTCTAGTCAGACAAGAGAATGTGCTGGTGATAATTAAAATGTTCAAAGTGGTTTAAATTCAAGTTTGCGTCAAACTTTTAGTGTTTCTAAAATTTAATTTCCAAATCTGTATCTTCTTTTATGCTACATTTGGAAAACAAAACAAAACAAAACAACCAGACAAACCTTCTTACCCCCTTTCTAAACAACAAACTCTAAATGACAATGTCTATAAGAATGAGATCGTCAGTATCAGGGCCCAGAGGACACTATCCAGCTGTACTGTCCCTTTCCCCCTGCTTTCTGCCTGTGGCCTGGGACACACTCAGCTCAGCCCAAGGCACTCAGTTCCTGGCCAGGGACCCCACCCAGCCATGGGACGGGGGCTGCCCGGGCATTTGAACAGGTATTAAATAAACTCACAACATAATATTGCAAACCGCTGCTATAGCAGGTATGCAGAATAGTTGAGGTATGGAGTCTGCAAAACCTGTTGACTTTAGTGAACCAAAATCTTCCAAACGTAGATATACTGTGTCCAGTTTTGGAGTCCTCAGCACAAGAAGGACATGGACCTGTTGGAGCGGGTCCAGAGGAGGCCACGAAGATGATCAGAGATCTGGAGCCCCTCTGCTGTGAGGACAGGCTGAGAGAGTTGGGGTTGTTCAGCCTGGAGAATCACAGAATCACAGAATGGTTAGGGTTGGAAGGGACCTCTGGAGATCATCTAGTCCAACCCCCCCGCCAGAGCAAGGTCACCTACAACAGGTTACACAGGACAGCGTCCAGGCGGGTTTTGAATATCTCCAGAGTGGGAGACTCCACAACCTCTCTGGGCAGCCTGTTCCAGTGCTCCACTACCCTCAAAATAAAGAAGTTCCTTCTCATGTTAAGATGGAACTTCTTATGTTCAAGTTTATGCCCATTACCCCTCGTCCTATCACTGGGCGCCACTGAAAAAAGACTGCTCCCATCCCCCTGGCATCCTCCCGTTAAGTATTTGTAAGTATTAATAAGATCCCCCCTCAGTCTTCTTTTCTCTAGACTAAAGAGACCCAAGTCCCTCAGCCTTTCTTCATAAGAAAGGTGCTCCAGTCCCCTAATCATCTTTGTTGCCCTTTGCTGGACCCTCTCCAGCAAAGGACAGTTCCCTGTCCTTCTTGAACTGGGGAGCCCAGGGAGGTGTTCAAGGCCAGGTTGGACGGGGCTTGAAGCAACCTGGGCTGGTGGGAGGTGTCCCTGCCCAGGTGGAACTAAATCGTCTTTAAGGCCCCTTCCAACCCAAACCGTTCTGTGATTCTATGATTCTATCTGCAGTAGGAATGGATCTGCAAAAACAGAATCACCCAAAATTATGACTTGGTTGTTTTGTTTTTTTTAAACAGGGAATGAGATGGAAAGTATTTTAAATAAACTTAGTCAAATAAGTGCAGCTTCATTTTCAAGTTTTTAAAGAACATTATTTTAAAAACAGTGGAAGTACGTATTGATATTAAAAAAATGTATTTGAAGTCACAACTGTTAAGAAACTATTTTTAAAAATTATACAGTTTTTCTTTTTAGTCTTGTTATTTTTTCAGCCTAAAAACATGGCATAGCTGAGAAAAAGTCATTAAAGAATTTCGTTGATGCATTTATATTTTAAAGAAAATAAAAGAGTTTAACAGGCTAGCTAGATCCATCAAGCGCTTTTTAAATGTATCTGGTATCTAATTGACAAGTTTGATTACTTCTTCATTTACCAGAGAGATTGCAGCAGTTTTTTGCAGCACTACTTAAATGTAGGTCTATATTTCCAAAGGTATCATACAAAGAAAAAAGTACATGTAGTAGTGTTATTAAAACAAATTTAATATTTTTGATGTATTTCCATTTATGGACTGAGTATAAGTTCACATCTCTGTGAGATACTAATACAGTATGATTTATGACTAAAAAAAATAAGATAATTTCAACTGATTCATTTGATTTAAAATTAAGAATGCATACATACTCAAACATACTCTCAACCAAGACAAGAATAAGGATGTCACAGCTTGGTTTTACCTAGTGTAGAAAGATTTGTGGATAACTCCACAGAGAAAACAAGATTACGAATGACCCAAGCAACAGAGATATGAATAATCCTTAAGGACACTGCAAAGATTTTAGTGAAAGATAGAGGCCATTGGAAATGGTGCACACATCAACATCTTCAGCGGAGTGGAGACAGTCACACAAGCATCTCCAGGTGCTCTTCTAAAACCTTCTGAGTTCATTACCATTTATGGGGTAGGTTCAGCATGAAAGGGAATTCTGAAATCCTCCAACTAAGTATTTGTACAACTGAAGTGCTTATTTTCTCTTAGAGTGAGACCAGTCAAGAAATCATTTATTAGACTAGAAGAAAAAATACACATTTTAAAGAGATTTTTTCTTAGTCTTGCCAATTTCTTCATTTACTCTAACTGATATCTCTCTCCCGATATTCCCATACTCTCTATGCTAAAGATTATTCAGAATACAGATGTAGGAGCATTGCAGGTAAAGGTAGAGCAGAGGATTTTTCGACAGTTTCATGGTACTATTGGGAACTAATTTACTTTAAAAAAATAGGTGAGAGAGAGATACATGGACTATGAGCTGCATTGAATAGATGGATTCTGCTCACTTCAAAACCAAATCCCTCAAATAAAGCAAGTATTTTGATATTCCTGCTTTGTCCCTAATTTCAAGGAGACTTCCAACACCATAAACTATATGGAAGCTTGGAGAATTTAAAAAATAATGAACAGTAGAACATGTCGGAGAAAGAAAAAAATGAAAAGCAGTTGAAAGAAGAATAGGAAAGTCTAAAAATTCAGGAAAGAGCAGAATGTTACAGTCAGGAAAGAAAGACAATTGAGGAGACAAAGAAGTTAAGTAAGATAAGAGGAAACAAGAATAATTAAAACAAATCAAGCAAGGGAAACATTAAGTCAATTATGAGCTTGGTTACCTAGCCAAGAAGTTAGAAGCAGAAAAACAATAAATAATAAGTATTCAGGAGAACATGCAAGTTGGAGAGATTAATTTAACATACAAAAAAGCAATGATGGCTAATTATTATTATGTATGTGTTCACAGCTCCTTGTGGCCATGAGAGATATCTGTATAATTTTACATAGTGACTTGAGCCATCTTTAAAGGAAATAGGTAATTTCTTTAGAGGCTTTAAATCCAATGTGAGTAAAATATCTTAATCCTCAGTTCACTGCTGTGTACAATTGAACATAGTTAAAAAATCTGCATTTTTTTTAAAAAAACACAACATTCTTTCCTGTTTTATAGTGCAATAATGTCTGTTTAATAAGACATATGTATAAAACTTGTTTTCTGAGATTTATGTGTTCTCGCCTCTTACACTTTCTACATCATCTGTATGTTTCGTTGCAGAAGTGATGCTGTGACTGCATCCATGATGAGGTTGTATCCATAATTTACAAAACTGCAGTAACACTATTGCTTCGCGGCCAAAAATGGTTCCAGAAAGTTTTTACCTCTCAAACTTTGAGAACTGGCTGCAAAGTCCATGCCTGTTACTACTTTACGAAATCTCCTTGTAGGTTTATGCATATTTAAATAAAGGCTGGTTCTAATCTGAAAATGCGAGCCTACTTATCTTTTGCATGCTTACACGTCCTGGTAGCAGATGTTGGGGAAGCACTTGAAAGGAAGGAAAAGCTTTCCATTTTTAACAGAGTGAATTTCAGAACAGAGCAAGCAACACATGGACTTTTAATGATAATGTTTGCCTACAGTAAACAGCACACTTGGTAAGTCCTGGTTTTATTTGGGCTGCATATATATAATTTCTAAAGTACATTTTACAAAATGAAGAAAATTCCGGCAAAGTACACTTGTGAATGAGTAAACAGTGTAAGGGATTAGGGAACAGACAATCCTGCAGTACAACCCAGTAATGAGCCCTCTAGCTGGGTTCAGAAGAATTTTAATTTAGTGTGGTGAGCTTCTCCCTTGTTTTCACAGTAAAAAAATAGATATATTTTTTATTTTTTTTTTTAACTTTGGAAACTAGGATTTGAGCTCTAAAGCCAAAGCATGCAGGGATTTTTAATATAGTGATTTAGCTGTAATTTTCTTTGTATTCAGCTTAGTAGAGAAGCTCTGGAATACTGAATATTCCCAGGACCTGAAGTACAGCAAAGTGAAGACAAAATGCATATATAAAAATAAAATAATTTTAAAAAAAATGGAAAAAATGTAGTGATAGACAATACAACCCAAAGTTTTGAAATCATTCACTAGTCCCATAGCTAAAAGGAAGTTGGAGAAGTATAATTCATGCATTCAGGCACAAATACATTTTAACACTACTTTGGTGGACCTATGCAATGAAAAGGAACCCAGAAAATGCTCTGAAACAGCTGCTAATATGATCCTGGCCAAGAATGTTGCAAGTAGAATGAGTAACGAGAATGAGAAAACCTTCCACTTCAGAATAACCTGGGGTTCAAGTGGTTGTCCTTTGACATGAGACCCTGTCTCTAGTCTAAAACAATTTGAATTAGAATGTAGTCACCGGACACCTCTGGGGTAGTTGTGTCCTTCTAGCAAGAACTGCCTTAACCAAAGAAACTTTTCCTCATTTTTACTGTTCAGATGGTTGGCATGTCAAGGTGAAGATGTCAAATCGTAATTTTTGATATAAGAACTAAGAATGCTCATCACAGCAACAGACCTCCATTTGAAGGCAGGTGTTATTTACTCCAATTTTCAGTAATTTAGCACTTGAAAGAAAATAGAAGTGTAGGATGCACTGCGTAAATTTTTAAATCTTGGCAAAATTATCTGTTCTCTTACAAAAAAAAAAAAAAAATCTAAAAGGTTTACATTCAAAGCAACAAAATATTATTCTTGCTGTTCTGGGGACTTTCTAAGAAACAGCTGTCATCAAACTAACCCAAAAATCTGGTTTGGAGGATAAGTTACAGTTTGCCATCCACCAATGCCCTTACAAATCTGACCCTGAAGCGCTGCTGCCTTTGTAAGTATTCCAGGATCGGAGGAGATGAATTACATTCATGCATTTCCTTCTCTGTGTACTCCATTGATACTTCATAGAAATTCTGTACGTTCTAGAGACTGATTCGATTTTGTTGATTGTAACAAATTATACCTTGATGACTCTGTGCAGTGACAGTAATCTTCAAAAGACAATCAATCTGCTTTATTGTAGCAGGAAGGCCAGAAATCTGGTCCAGGTAGGTTTCCGCTTGGATGAGTAGCCTTCGGCAAGCTTTTTCTCACAGCTCTGGGCGTTCCTTTAGTAAATCTGGCTTCTATCTTCTAACAAGTCTTCATTCTAACAAGGCCAGATGTGAAAAAAAAGAGCTTCTTACTGGTACTATAACCTTTCTAAGTAAAATTTAATACATTTTGGTGCCTCATGTTGAAAGTGATGTTATGAGTTGTCCCCATCCTGCAGAAACATCCAAAACAGAAATATGGTGTTTGTGTGTTGATCATCTCACACTTAAAGCAGATTATAGTGCATCTTTTATCGGCTGCAGTATAATTAGTTACCTTTGATTTTCTACTTCTCTGTGAATGGGGTACAACTCACTAACATTTTCCCCATTGGTGGCTGGTAGCACATTTTTCTGGCAGCAATGACGCAACAAAGTGCTCGGAAGATAAGGAGCACGAACTATTATGGAAGACACTTAGTCAGTCTTCTGAGGTTTATTCATAATTTTTATTACACTATGAGAACTCTGCAGAACATGCTACTCAGCAGGTGATGCAATTTGACATGGAGAACTCACTCCAGAGCTTAAAAGCCACATCTAGTGAAAAATTAGTGCCCTGTTTATCTGTGATAAGTTCTTAAAACCTTCGTAATTGGTCTTTTTGTTTGTTTTGTTTGTTACTTTTAAGACTATCGGTCAGGTTTGTGGTATTCTGCAGTTTGCCGGTCGCACACAAAAAATTAATTTAGGTACCCAAAGTGTGGTCATTAAAATGATTAGATTTTGTGCCTTTAAAATTCCCCCCCTTTTTTTTTCTAATTCCAAATCATTAAGTATTGCTTGTCCTTGTGCCTTCTAATAAAGTATGGAGCTAAGACTGAGGGAAATCAAGCAAACCATTTTAATCAGGAAATCTTGATAATCTCATCCTGTAAGGATGGTCCTAACCCTTCCCCTTTCTATCCAGATATAGTCAACTTCCAGGGTAACCAGTCTGGGTTTTTTTTTAAGAACTCCCTTGATCTTAAGGTCCCTAGATAATGTACCCTTTTATATGAAAATACTGGGCAATTTGTGAGAAAAGAGTGTGGTAGAAACATTTTGACTGAGAAGAGACAATCCGAACCTTATGCTTTTTGGAAGAGAATTGAATGCAAAGGTATATCTTCAGTTAAATAAAATAAATTTAATGTTCTAAATCAGTCCAAGATTAAATTAATTTGAGGAGTTAATAATCTTGAGCACTATACGTTTATTCTCTTTTTAAAATAGGGTGGATTTTACATGTAGATTTTAAAAATTTGGATATGACTCTCCTATCTGTCATAAAAGGAAGTGCTCCTTCTGTTGCTGGATGATGTTAACACCCATAAAAATCTCGTCATATTTGGAAAGGTCTGCAGACCTGATGCTAATGGAAAATAACGGAAAGGAATGCATACAGTTGTGTAATTTTTTCCTCTTCCAGATATATGACAAAAAATGTAGGTTTTGTTTTGCTTGCTTTTGATTTTTTTTAGCTTTGCTTGTAGGTTTTCCCTTTCAAGTAAAGCATTTGTATATGGCATTATTAATCATAACATATGAGTGTAAAGTGCTTATCTTACATAACAAGAAAAAATTGCTATCCCATATTACACTTATTGCTATCTGTTCTTTATTACTTTTGGAACAGGTGGAGCACACAGTAAATTTCAGCCCTGATCTCATAAATACAGCCCATCTTCCCACACTGTTAAGCAGATGAAGGCAGAAATAATGACTTACCAATTTATTGAACACCTGCCATGGTGCTAGCCACAGCTCTGAACCTACACATTGCTCCATATTGTAGTTGCGGAGACACGTGCAGACTTTAGGAAAAATAAATTGGATGATCCAGAACAGCTTGAAAGACCTTCCAATTGGAACTTGCAGGAATATGTATAATAGGGGTTGTTCAGCCTGGAGAAGAGAAGGCTCTGGGGAGACCTTAGAGCCCCTTCCAGTCCCTAAAGGGGCTCCAGGAGAGCTGGGGAGGGACTCTTGATCAGGGAGGGGAGCCATAGGATGAGGGGGAATGGTTTTAAACTGAAAGAGGGGAGATTTAGATTAGATATCAGGAAGAAATTCTTGACTGTGTGGGTGGTGATCCCCTGGGGCAGGTTGCCCCGAGAAGCTGTGGCTGCCCCATCCCTGGAGGTGTTCAGGGCCAGGTTGGACGGGGCTTGGAGCAACCTGGGCTGGGGGGAGGTGTCCCTGCCCAAGGCAGGGGGTTGGAACTAGATGGTCTTTATGGTTCCTTCCAACCCAAACAATTCTATGATTCTGTGATTCTATAATAATAACTTTTCTTCCAAAAATATTAAAAATGGCATTCCAACATGTATTGGCCATACTGTGAGCATTCCATTTCCATTTTTTAAACCTAATTTTATTTTTTAGTATGATAAGATTGAATTTTGCAAAATAATCATTTTAAACTTAAAAAAATAAAAGAGCCTCAACACTGGCCCAAGTGTTTTATTAATTTCTTTCTTTTTTTTTTTCACATTTGTCAGTGAAAGTATTTCTATATGACAGGTTGCGAAGATGCATGTACTGTCCCTACTGCAGTATTTATGAATTTGGGGAGCAGCAGCTAAACTTTGTAGCTTTGTATTCAACCCCTTTTTGAGAAGAGCTAGCTCAAATTCCTGCTCTAAAGGAAAGATAGCAAAGATTTGAAACTTCACTGCTTTATCAAGTATAAGCGCCTTAACTACTGAGTTACCAATATACAAGATGCATAACCAGTATTCTATGAAGGTGAACCAAAACCAGGATTCTATGCACATGAAGGTGAGAAGGTTAAAGTGTGAGACTCATTTCTGTACATGAGGTGCCTACAAGGACCAGTGTGACTGATGAAGAAAAGCAAGGTGCTGCACAAGCAGCAGAGCTAACCATGGCTGGTTACTGATGACAAGCACACTTCAGTTCCTTAATCCACCCCGACCATTTGCCAGGGACTACTCTGCAAATGTTGGCCACTCAAAAAGCAGCACAGAGTCTGATGTATTCAAGCTAATTATTCAACAACCTGGCTATATACAGGTGCTATAGACGCTGGCTACTGCTGGCCAATGCATACTGGATAATTCTACATGCCTTCATTTCATCAAGATCTCTAATTTGGATTCTCGACATAACTGGGATTGAAAGAGCCTTTTAATCCCAAAATTTAGTTAAAATTCAGCAAGCTTTTCAACCGTTATTAGGCAGGGACTGATAAATAGACAGATTAACCATAAATAGAACCACATAAGCCTCTTTTTCTCAGCCTAAATGCTAAAAATCGTCTAATCCAAAAATACCGTATTTTAGCCAAACTTGAAAACCTAGAAATATACATGAATTTTTGAGTATCCTCTTGAATCTTGTTTTCGGGTGTCATAGCATTGGTTCATGAACTGCCAGTAGTGTAGTTTATAGCCAAGTTTCCTAAAGGGATAATTTATCTTTGATTTCTACCCAAGTATCATTTTGAATATTGTGAAGCACATTTTTATTGAATTCATAGCATAAATAGGATGAAAATGGGGTCCCACAGTTTATGAACCATGTTATGAATATGTAAAAATCCATTTGAAATCAAGGGGAAATATGGGTGCTTAGCGTATTAGAAAATCAGACATAGGAAGTGTAGCATTATATTTTAGTTTTGGAGAAAAAACCCTATATTTTGCTATTCAAAGACAGCCTGTAATACAGTCTCAATGGTTGTCATTGGGGGTTAGGGAACATCTAAACTTAAGCATTTACTGAATCTGCAGTTGATCGGAACCAAACATTTAAGACATTGTACTAAATGCATTGGGCATTTGCAATGCCTTATTTTCATTTACATATTTTTATTAGAAGGAGAAAACTGAGATGTGTTGACAGGCTTGACGTGCTAGAGAATAGAATAGGGACACTGGTATAAAACAGCAGGGATTTACCTGCCTTTTATACTTTTATGTGAATGTTTCTTAAACTCCTATCTGTTCTTGCAAGCTGCCAGGAAAAATTCCACATATCCAATACTGAGAAAAGTCACAGTATATTCCCTTTAAATACCAACAATCTTTTGTGATTGTAGGCTCTTAAATATTCTTTCCTTTCTTTCTTTTTTACTTTTCAGGTCATGATGGCACTTCTGGTTAACATTTTGCATTTTGATATGGCTTTTTACTGGCATTTAGCACAGCTCAAGAGTTGTGCACTTGTCAAAACAATAAAAATCTGCAGCATATATGATTTTTTTAGAAATGTCTAAGTATTGTTAGTGTCAACAGGAAGGAGAGTGACAATGAAGTATAACATAAAAGTACAGTTTTTGCTTATAGGTATCTGGCAGAAGTCATCTTAATTTAATAGAGTACTAAAAATAAAACGGCAATATTTTACTTGAAATGAGGAAATATATGTCCTAATAGGTGATGGGCCAAAGCAGTAATAATTTTAATCACAAAAGACACTTAAACAGCATGATCCCAGGCAAAGGCATCAGAATCTTTTACTGTGAGTTACTGGCTAAGCTTTTTTAGGTAGATTATTGTAGTGAGAGCAGATGGTCTCAGTTTATGCCTTTTGTTCTGCACAATTATTGATGTGGATGCTAATATGAGACAATAAGTGGGCTATTTTTTGTCTATAATTGACATTAAATGGGTAATATTGAGGAAGCATTATGACTAGCTGACAGATTCAAATCCATGTAGTCCTTACTAAAAATCACGCAAGTTCAGAATGTTGTAGCCAAATTACCACCATAATTATCCACACACAAAGAGAAACAGAACAAAGAATCAGCAAGGAGAAAAATCTTTCGAGGGTATTTATGGTCTGCAAAGTACCATAGACGGTGAAATTTCAAATAGGTAGAGGTGGCATTCAAACAGCCACCCACCCACCCACCCATCCATCCATCCATCCATCCATCCTCCTGTATCCATAGTTGTATACACACCCTGACATGGACTTGTGCCCTACCCACACCCCTGTTGTGGTTCTCGTATAGACATCGAGAGGCAGGAGTGGGTCCGGAGAACAGCAACGGAGCTGGTGAGGGGTCTGGAGCACACGTCTGGTGAGGAGCGGCTGAGGGCCCTGGGGGTGTTCAGCCTGGAGAAGAGGAGGCTGAGGGGAGACTTTCTCGCTCTCTACAGCTCCCTGAAAGGAGGGGGTAGCGAGGGGGGTCGGTCTCTTCTCCCAAGGAACAGGTGATGGGACAAGAGGAAATGGCCTCAAGTTGCACCAGGGGAGGTTTAGATTGGAGATTAGAAAAAATTTCTTCACCAAAGGGGCTATCAAGCACTGGCACAGGCTGGCCAGGGCAGTGGTGGAGTCACCATCCCTGGGAGTATTTAAAAGACAGGTAGCTGTGGTGCTGAAGGACATGGTTTAGTGGTGGGTTTGGCAGTGTTAGATTGCTGGTTGGACCTGATGGTCTTAAAGGTCCCTTACAACCAAAACAATTTTATGACTGTATGATTCTAAATACCTGCTGGGGTACAGAGATTCAGTCTCTGCAAGCATCAGTATCCAACCAGGAAGATGAAGGTTTTTTCTCCTATTAGGGCTGCACCTTCTTTGTATCTACTAAATAGCAAAATGAAATCAGTCCAACCTTGCTGATAATCAGCAATGCTATTTACTCTCTCGTTTCGGAGTTGTTAATGGGAAGCATTAAGAGCTGTTTAGATGTGGTGTTGGGGGATATGGTATAGGGGAGAACTTTGTAGAGTAGGGTAGATGGTTGGACTCAATGATCCCAAGGGTCTCTTCCAACCTAGACAATTCTATGATTCTATGATTCTAAGCAGGATGCCCAAAGGTTGTCTTTGTTTTTTTCAACACAGTGAATGTCTGAAAAGTTTGGTTGTTTTTTTAAAAAGTCAGTGTTTAACCTATACCTTAGTATAATTAAGAATAAGAATACATTTCTTACTAATATGAGAAATCTGGTTTTGGAGGGTTTTAGGACCAGGTTAAACTAACGTCTGTCAGAAATGTCACTGGGAGAGCTGATCCTGCCTGCAGCACGAGAGATGGACAAGATAATCTCTTGAGGTTCTTTCCAAGCCCATTTTCTGTGATTCTGTGACACAGTACTGCAGTATGCTTTGACTAAGAAAAAACCACTGGCTTTAACTTGGTATTCAAAAGTTTTGGTACATAACTGAAATCTGCAATACCTTCTAGCTCACATACTAATCTGTGCCAGTTCAAAATTACTGAGACACAGATATCAAGCATATGTATACTTTTGTTAAATATGCCTTAATTTTCTCCTTAACTTTTGCTGTAGGATGATTATAAGCTATTAACTGCTTGAACTGGATCCAGCCTGATTTTAGCAGTCTGTGACGAAGGAAAAAGGAGACCTACTGATGAAAGAAAAGTTGTTCTGCATTTTATAGGGCAGATCAGCAACAGAAGTTGTATGAGATTTTAAAATATACAGATAATCATTGGGATCATATGTGTTTTTTTCTTGAGGAAACAGTCTTTTCTCCCCAAGAAATTTCACATTGAAGAAGTCAATGGACTGAGAAGAAAGTCAGTGCAATTCAAGTTCTAGCACCAGGGTGCTGAAAGACGTTCGGACTCCCCAGTCACACACAAGTTCTAGACTTTCAAAATCCACTACAATAATAATGTTTAAACATGATCGCTCTGTCCCTTTGGTGAATCACAGAACCTGTTTCAGTGTTCTCTATTTTTGTGAAGGTGGATTATTAAGCTTGTTTACTTTGTGAAATGTAATTTAATGATAATAAAATATATAAATATATACATCTTAACATAAATATAATTTAAGAGTGGGTTTGGAAGTTTCCATAAAAATGTGAAATACATTATTCAACTGCTATATAGGACCTTCTAATTTCAAATATCTTGATGCATTCAGTTAAAAGTAAATAATCTCTACTGTAACACATGCTTATGTTAGATACTGTGCAAGTATCACAAAAACACTTCACAGGCTTCTGATATTCATACTTTCCAGCAGCTGGACACACTTAGCCTTCGTATTCTTAAGACAGCTGTATATTTTACCAGTTCTGCAGTTCTTGTATGAAATTATTCCTTAATGGTAATGTGCATTTACATTTAAATCTCATCTTAGGCTATTATATACTTCCGTGTTATCTTGAGGGGGTGTAAACAGGCAGAGCTCAGTTGAGTTCAGTGGAGGTTTGTCAATATGCATCTGCTTGGTAGCTGCTTGCCTATTTTCGAAGCAATATGTAATTTAGGAAGATCAAGAATGGGCTTTGTAAATAAGCACTATGATATTTACCTTTTCCTCAGATGACAGCTAAAATATACACACAACACGAGAATGTTTATTTATTATGATGAGACATCATGTACTGGGTTCTAGAAAGAATTCAACTAAAATTGAAATGACACTGTTTTGTTCTGCTGCATTCAGTTTCTGAAAGATTCATCTTTTACGTGAAGATTTTCCATCAAGGAATTACAGTTCAGCTTTGTATGGAACGTGCAGTGACTTACTTTGTCCCTATCTTTTTGTTTTTTTCATAAATAATTGCAAATCAAATAAAATTAAAATCTCTCTGTACCCAATAGTTTTACTTTATCATGAGGACATCACTGTGAAATTATTTGTTTAGTGTGTTATGTCATCTGCAATCCCAGAAGAGTTTAAAAAGTGCAATTTATTCACTTAAAAAAACCAAAAAAAGGCAAAATAAAAGGGACGCTTCTACTCTGACTTGGTTTGTTGCCGAAGAATAGAACAGATTTCATACTAGTTTATGCAGGGAAGCATTTTGAGCCCTTTTGAACAAGTTTTACTACACATACAGCTCACAATTGTCAGAACTGGCCAGTCAAATGTTTACACAGGTTATCCACAAGAGAATAAAAATCATCCTGCACTGCCTCTCCACAGGGGAAAAAATATTTTGGAGAGAAGGACTGAGTAGATAGACTTATGCTATTCACCTAACAGTGTTAACATAGCAGTTCTTTGATTATTTTTTTACTGCAAAATCTCCAGCGGACGTCAGTTGCTAATGCTTTGACGGGGTACTAACCGCAAATCTAGAGGTTTTTACTTTTCTTGTCTTCAAGCTGTTCTTGATTAGCTTCTTTCATTTTCGATAGCTTGGTAGAAGCGAATCTTATCAAGTACATGTATATAGATCTTCAACCACTTTTTCACTGGAAAAAATGTTATACGCATACTTTAGTAAGGCTCTTAACACTATGTTCTACTATCTCCTGTAAGATCTTCATAAAGAAGCTGGGGAAGGGTGGGCGAGATGAATGGATAGTGAGGTGAGTTGAAAACAGTTTGAACAGCTGAGCTCAGAGGGTTGATCAGTGGTTAAAAGACTAGTCGGAGGCCGGTGACTAGTGGTGTACCCCAGGGGTTGATACTGCGGCCAACACTGTTCAACATCGTCATTAATGGCCTGGATGATGGGACAGAAAGCACCCTCAGAAGTTGACAGATGGTGCAAAACTGAGAGGAGTGGCTGATACACCAGAGGGCTGTGCTGCCAGCCAGGGGGACCACGACAGGATGGAGAAATGGGCTGACAGAAACCTTGTGAAGTTTAACAAGGGGAAATGCAAAGTCCTGCATCTCAGGAGGAATAAATTTAAACACCACTACGTGCTGGGGAACAACTGCCTGGAAAGCAGCTTTTCCAAGAAGGAGCTTGGAATCCAGGTGGACAACAAGCTGATCACGAGCCAGCAATGTGCCTTTCATGGCAAAAAAAAAAAAGGCCAACAGCATCCTGGGCTACATTAGGAGAAGTGTTGCCAGCGGGTCAAGGAAGATGATCCTTTGCCTCTACTCTGCACAGGTGAGGCTGCACCTAGAGCGCTGTCTCCAGTTCTGGGCTTTCCAGTAGAGTGGAGTTACGTACTTACTGGAGCAAGTCCAGTGAAGGACCACTAAGATGATTAAGGCCATGGATCATCTTTTATATGGAGAGAGCTGGGACTGTTCAGTCTGAAGAAGAGAAGGCTCAGGGGAATCTTATAATTGTATCTAAATACCTGAGGGGAGGGAATGAAGACAAGTGAATCAGACTCTTCTCCGTAGTGCCCACCAAGAGGACAAGAGGCAATGGGCACATGAAATTCCATCTGAAAAGATTCATATGAAATTCCATCTGAAAAGATTCACATGAAATACTATCTGAAAATAAGAAAACACTGTGAGGGTGGTCAAATAAGTTGCTCAGAGAGGTTGTGGAGTCTGCATCTGTGGAGATATTCAAAACCCAACAGGATACAATCCTGGATAACCTGCCCTAAGTAGTTATGCTTGAGCATGTGGGTTGGACTAGATGGTCTCAGAAGGTCCCTTCTAACCTCAACCTTTCTGTGACCCTGTGATTTGAAATACTACACAGTTGTTATGTTCTTTATGTTGTCCTTCAGTCTACCACTACAAGACATTTCCTTAGCAGTAGGGCAGCTTTTCTTGAGAGGTAAATTCAGTTCTTCACTGCTTGCAAATGCATTGCAAGTGAAAATTCAAATAAACACTTGCAGAAACACTTCAGGACACACAAGAATTTTGAAAATACAAAGTTTTTACTACAAGTATAAGACAATGTGAAACCCTTTTTGGAAAAAACAAAAACGTTATAAAATTAAAAATTATATGGTTTAAAAAATCAAAATAAGGTAACTAAAACTCCCTTCTGGCTAAACAAAAAACAAACCAAACCAAAATAAAATCCAACAACAACAACAAAAAAGAAAACAATAAAAACCCCCAAAAGAACAAAATTGTCTTAGTCAGGAACATCTATCTTTTTCTGCTTTTATTCACTTTTTCAAACAACTGTGCTGTACATTTGAGATTCAAATTTGACATATTCTCTATTCAGCAAACTCTGCAGCACTATCCCTAAAGAAACAATTCGTTTATCTTATGCAAAGGGATTCCTGGTAGCTATGTGGGATTCTTTAAAAATGTCATTTCAATTCTCTAATGCTTCTCTGACCAGAGACAGTGTTCAAAGAGGATTTTTACGGCACCTGGTTTGGATTGGAATGTTTCAATCTGAGCAGCACATGCCTGTTATTTTGATGACATTCAGTTTGCAGATACGTTATCTCTGTGTCTAAAACAAAAAAGAAAAATCTGAGCTAATACAACAAATTTGTAGCTAGCTACTCTACTACTGCTTGAGTCTTTTTGGATGTAGAGTCCTAACATTCCCCTGCCAATTTTTAGCACGGACCTGAACCTCTACTGTATAATGAATGCTAAACTGTAACAATAGTCTGGCTAAAACAGACATCTAACCTGTAGGATATATGTCTACCATGGGACCTGGACTGCTTCTCAGCATGCTCTGGCTGCATCCTGACTCCAGAATTGGATGAGAAACAAGCACACATCAGCTTTGCTCCATTTCTCTCCCTATCAGTAAATAAAGAGCTCGCACTTGCCAAAATTGCCGTCTTACCCACAAAGCTGAAAACAACCACCTTTTCATCCTCGTTTCCAAAGGGAAAGAAAAAATTTCCTGGAGAGGCATAGTGGTATCATGTACAGAACAACTATGTTAACACAACACCATTGACAGAGCAGACTTTGTACGATGGTCACTTATAAGGAGTAGCAGAGAGCAGAGGACATCCACCTTCATTTCCCGCAGAAGGAAACCTGAACTCGCATCTTTGCAGAGAGCCGGATGTCATCCTCTCTGCTGGATGACAAGGGATGTGGACTGCAGGGCTCACCATAGAATGTACTCGTCCCAGACACAATACCTCTGAGGCAGCCTAAATCCCTTTCCTTTTATCTTCAAAGTTTGTTTGCTACACTGAGCACAAAGCAAGTTCTTTAACAAAACAAGTCATTACAGCTTGATTTTCAGCTGCTTAAAAAGGTGCACTTTACTTGCACTTTGCTTTGGGAAAACGAGGCTTCTGAATTAGTTTCAAAACTAGGTACCTCACACCTTATTTTGCATCTTATCTGACAAAAATGAAGAAACACAAACCAAAAGTACTCTTTCTGTACTGTCTCATTCCAAAGACTTCATGAATGAACTATTGTTAGAAGGCATTTTTCTCTTATATAGCTCACAGTTAGTGAGCCTTCAACATACCTAATGTGGTGCAGTTAATCTGAAATGAATTAGCTCAAAATACAGTCATAAAATATATTCGTTTGCTTGTGAGGGGAACTCTGTTGGATCAAAGTCCAAGACACACTAGAACATCTTCAAAGTGAGATATAGATACTATGAATTCCTAATATGTCTCTTTGTGACAAATCTTTGTATTTCACTATAAGATCTGGGCACTAACAGGAATAAAAGAAAGCCATCAGCCCCAGAGAAATAACACTTCTGGCTTATGAAGGCTTTCTAAACAAACATAAGCAGCACTAGAGATGGATCAAAGCATGTTAATAAAATCTATTGGCTTTGTGGCAGTTTTTTAGCATCCTGACACCTTATTCAGGTAGCATTCACTATGTTATGAAGGTAAACAGCTTACCTATTTCAGAGATCCCTTCATTTATTTTTTTGATGCAGTTATGAAACAATCACCATTTTGTATTACATTGGAATCTATAAGAAACATGTGATCGTATGCTATGTATTACACCACATATACCCATGAAAATCCAAAAATGTTTTCTGTTGATTTGAAAGTCCCACTCACACATTTTTTCTGAAGACAGAAATAGCTTGTGTGTGTTCACGGAGGCCTCTGACCGTTATCAGGCAACCTGTTTACTTTTCACAGAATTACAGAATCGTTTGGGTTGGAAGGGACCTTTAAGACCATTGAGTCCAACCATCAACCCAACACTGCCAAAACCACCACTAACCCATGTCCCTCAGCACCAATTCTACACATCTTTTAAATACCTCCAGGGGTGGACTCCACCATTTCCTTGGGCAGCCTGTGCCAGTGCTTGACAACCTTTTCGGTGAAGAAATTTTTCCTAATATCCATCTTAAACCTCCCCTGGTGCAACTTGAGGCCATTTCCTCTTATCCTAATTTTAATTATTACCATTTTTGTTATTACCATGAACACCTAGACAAGAACATGAAGAAGCAGTGCACTGATGCAGGCACAGAGGTTCTCAGGGGGATACCCACGTGGGAAACAATAGCCGTCATTCTTTACAGACAGCCCTGCACACCTTTTACAGCGTTGTTCAGGCCGAGGTCTGCATGGAGGAGGAAGGCAGCAGTTTCAGCATTGCCTTGCCTTCGTTCCTTCCCCTAGAGTTGTGATATTTCTCCTCTTTCTGTCAGTCTTCTCTTTCCCCAATGCTGCACACGCTGCAGGTGTGTAGAGTCCCTTGGCATACCTAAACAAGGATTACGAAGGTGGTGTGGTAGAGGGCAGGCTCTTCAGATTGCATCTTAAAAGGCGTTTGGGTATTGTGCTGTAGCTGGGTTCTCAGTAGAAATGTGATTAACAGCAATTAGTTCAGTGTTAAATTCCCTCTTATATCCTAAAAGGGAAATATCCTCAGGGATCCCAGGTGGCAATTCACAGAAGCTTTAGGAAACCTGAAGGAATGTGCAGAAAGAGGGCTTAATATGGTGTCATGGGTGGAGCGATGCACTTCACTCGTAGAAAGAAGCAGTGATATGTTCATTGATATAAAACAGGGATTTAACAAAGTTTGATCGTAAACGCAACAGTTTTTTAACAAGATTTGATGGGGAGGCACACTTGGCTATTTACTGCACGGAGGACAGGGTCAGACAGAGCTGTCAGGGAGACCCTCCCGTTGAGCAGAGGTTCAGAGAGGACCCCCTTTGCTTTCCAAACCCCTTCTCAGAAAGGAGTCTGGGGGCGGCTGGATCCAGTCCCAGTCCCATACTGGGTCAACGGTTTATGGCTGAGGGATTATACCCGTGCAGTCAATCCTTTGTGTCACGTAGCTGAGATTTCACAGTTCGGCACGCTCTTAGTCACTGACCGAGGAGCTGTGGTGGCAACGAATCTCTGAACCTGGAGGAGTAACCTGAGGGTGTCCCTGCTCAAGGGGAGACCCCGGCGTGAGGCTGCTGCCAGGCAGGAGAGCTCCGAGGGCTCTGGTCACTATTGATGGGGTGAGATGACTGACCTATAGTCATATCTGCATATCGCCCACAGTGCCAGTATGGTGGTGAGGCGGGCGCGTTGCTCCAGCCAACCCTTGGCTGTTGCGTTGGTATCTGTCTCCCCGAAACCACTATTGGCCCGGATGCAGCTATCGCGACTAGGTGCACCCATTGTGACCACCACGGGTGGTTATCGCTTGGGCAGGGTAATGGCAGACAAAGTCAGGTTGGTGGTGGAGCGCAGCATCACATATGGGGTTGTTGGTTTTTTCCTCCTCTCTTTACTTTACAGGCTTGCCTGAAATGCTTTGTTACTGGGATCCAAAGATCAAACCTACTCCTTCCCTTAGGAACCCGTGGCAGCAGCTTCCAGAGATGAGCAGGCCAGCCTAGCAGCCCACCACCACTGAAAGAAGGGCTCCTCTTCCCCCAGTGACTCTCTCCCCACCTGCTGCCAGCTGCATGCTGCCCTGATGCGTCTCACACACCTCTAGTCCTTGCCAAGTCCTTTACAGAGCCCTCTCAACTCAGGGGAAATACCAAAGAGGATAGTTATGTGTTGGTTAGATGGACTGGGTTGTGGGATGTCTCCAGAATGATGTACCTGGGAGTGGGGAATCGTGAGTGAGACTGTTCCTTTTAAACAACTGAGAGCTTTCAGGTGCTCTGGAAACCTCAGCCTAAGCTGCCTCTTCAAATCAGATGGAAGGCAGAGAGAAGAAAGAGGGGGACCAGCTCCGGGCTTCCAGATAATTTCTGCTGTTTATAAAACAAAAGGATCTGCAATCTCACATCACTTCCCTCAAGTAAATAAAATCAAGTGATTAAACGATAAATAAGTAGATTATATTGCTAACTAATGTAATAAGTATTATTTATTAATAATTATAGTCAGACTCCCTCCCAAAATAGAACACATATAACATTTACGTGAGTTACTATGAGGTGATTAGAGCAAACTTGTAGTCTTTGGGACCTGAAAACCTGATTAGATGTTTATAAGACTTTTTTGCTTGGTCTGGGTTCCCCCCCCTGCCCCTTCCGGGTTTACTCATTTTATCTTTCTTACAGACACAGTTTGCAACGGCAGAGGGGTAACAACAAAGTCTATACATTGAAAAATATGCATAATATAGCTCCGATGTAAGTAAAAGACTATAAGCACAGACAAATCCTAATGGGATGTGGTATATGTCTGTCTTTATTCCCAGGTCAGGTACAGGTCATCGGTGTAGAGCCCAGCGACAGGGGAACAGTGTGGCTAATGATGCTGTATCGCCGTTTCGGAACAGGATCTCTCGCATCCAGTATTTCACCAAGGTGTCATCACATCCAGAGAAAGTCAAGAATGCTCCTGGCCATCGAGATTTATAGCTTTAAGCTTGAAGTCAGCTTATACTTTGAACGATGTTCATTGTATTCCCAGCTCTCCCTCACTGAGGAAAAAATGTTTTGTTTTGCTGAAAAATTATTGCAAGAAATTGTTAAAAGCATTTCTTAGGCAGTGGCAGTGAACCTTTTATTTCATTTGCTCACATAGAAGCATAGAAGTGATTTGCCTTTTTGTGTTTTGCTTACATTACCAGTCAAATGAAAAGGTTTTGAAAACCTGTCAGCTTTGATGCAACATTTCTGGCAGATGAATGGTCGTTTTGGGGCAACTAATAACCAATTACCCTAACTTCTTTTGGTTTCCTGGTGCCCCAGGGGTGGTCATACAGTATCATATAGAAAAAAAAAATCATAAAATTATCATACAACATAGCACTCGATCAAAATTTTAAAAATGCATAGCTTTCAGATCTCACATATTAGTGTTTTACTATGCCCTTTTTTTCTTCCCTATTACTGATCTGTCTTATTTTATTAGCATAAATTAAATAAAATTTTGAATGAACATATTTGCAGTAGTTCTCCAGAGCAAACAAAATGAAATCTGCCAATTCATTTTGTAAATAAGCCTTGGTTACATTTTGCACTTACTCCATATTCATACTCCTTTAAGAGGCTTTGCAGATGGCAAACTACATACGGATTGTTGAGAAAACTCTAGAATTATCATCTGAAAATGTTCCCGTAGTCACGCATTCTCACTGATACCTTTGCATATTCATAAGCTTTTGGGAATTTAGCACTTAATGCATCTCATCCACCTCTCCTCCCCCCCGCCCCAGCCCGCACAGAGACTGGATTGTCATTCATTTCCATTATTAGAAGTACTCTTGTGCCTGAAGAATATGCTTTATCTTCAGCAATCATATGTTGCCACAATAAATACATTGCCCAAATATTTATGTGGAGAACACAAAACCTCTGTGAGTATTGTCTTCTTTTCTAAAGATGAAAATTTCACAATTTTAGTAAACTGAATGTGTCCATAATGGACACAGCTTGAATGTTGAAGTAGGGTAAATGACTGTGTTGGAGACACAAAAAAAAAAACCCCAAACGTAATTGTGATTAGCAATATTTTATTGAAAATCAATTGTTTGAAAAGAAAGCAATAGTCAGGGAAGTAGTAGAAAAATCTGGATGCTCGGGATCCTATTGTGCCCTGATAGAGAGTGCGTCCCTGCCATTGCCATAGATGTCAGTGTCCTGGATGTCACTGCCGCCTGCGAGATGCCCATTTCATATAATGTCATTAGCATTTCTGGACACTGAACATCATCACCTTACTGAAATCTGCTAGGTGTGCAAACAATGATACGCTTACAAAAGAGTCAGAGAGTTACATTATGTATTTTCAACCATTTTTTACCTTCGCACATTGGGAGGGAGGGGATACGTATCTGCATGGCAAAAGTTTTGTCACAATGAAATGTAGATGTCTATGTTGATGAACAGCTCTCCTTTTGAGGTTTTTCTTTTAAACACCAAACATAATTTTAGAGCACTGAGAGAGGGAGAAGAAAGTAGCTTATTCTATGAGAAATTTGGCAAATTACAGATTTTTTTCTTTCCCAAGTACGACTAACCTTGATGTTTCTGTGGATTTTTGCATCCACCTGAACCTCATGCGTTCTTCATCTGCATCCCTCATTGTGGGATTCAGATCCCAGTCCTTGCTTGTGAATGATGCCTGGAACTGTCAAGCTCTTTGATGTATGTGAGATTTTATGTAAGTGTCCATTTGCAAGTGGATTGCTCAAATGCGTGAGTTACATTTCCACATAAACAACTGCTGGACGGGGGCCCGAAGGAAGTTTTGCGCACCAGCATTTTGGTATTTTGTCTTGTTCTGCACCAGCTTGGTGGATTACAGACTATACTTGTGGACTCCTTGAGCAAGTGTTTATTAAGGAAAACATCAGCACAGCCGGGCATGGATCTGCAACGGTGACAAACACATTAGCTGATTCAGCATCTTTAGCCTGTTAATTGATATATACTTAGGCATCTGAAATGCGAGGTTTAAAACTGCCAGTCACGCTCATTTATTAGAGACCACCAAAAGCCAGCTGCCTAAGGACTTTTTAACAATATTTTTTTCAATACTGTATTGATTTTGCAATAATCGTACAGTTGATGGAACCAACATAGGAATATTGGAAGATGTGTGTCTAACAAATCATGCAATATATTTGCCAATGGGTAACCCATCACCAGCCAGCTTTTAGAAAACCTGCAGTGGTATACAATTTCCTGTGCATAAAGGTTTATCCTGTTTAGGACCAAGAAGCAACAGCGCAGTACAAATTAATCTGCAGTTCTATAATTTCAACTGGTAGCCACAGAGTACCATACAAATAACAAGGGCTAGATGTTGGCTCTTCAGATGTTTTCTAGATGCTCAGAAGAAAGAAAATGGAAGATCACGGAAGCTGAAAGAAGCAATCTGTTCACACCATCTAACTTCAGTCATCTAACTACCTGAACTGGGAGCCGACATCTAATGATATCTCCAGAGAGCAATGGGAAATACCGGTGCTCTGCTCTCGTTTCCAGCCTCCAGTGCTCCGGAGGGCTCTGGGGGGCTCTGACTGCAGAAGGTGCCCCAGCTCCTCGCTCAGGCATCTCTGTCAGATGGGACTACTCTGCCGACATCATCAGGTGTGATGCGGCAATTTGCTTCTTACTGCTTCGGTGTGTTTTGTGTTGCTATACCTGGTGGAGAGAAAAGTAGTAGTGTAGCTCTGTTCACTTGGAATAATTTGTGGAGCACTACCCTGCAGCGGTCTGTGCCTCTGTATATTTGGGTCTCCAGGCTGCTGCTTCGTCCCTCCACTTGTTTTAATTCAGTAGCATGCAGACAGACACGGCTTTTCAAAATAACCAGCGTTTTTATTTTTCTTTTCTCTTTCTTTTTCTTGGGGATTCCTCTTTGTCCATTCCATTCAATTCTTCACTTCTAATACTGGTAATTGGCATGTGTGCTGTGCTGTGCCCTTCCTCCTTAAAACAGCTGTACATAATAAATTCAAAATTACTTCTTCATTTTATTTGGCCATAATCATAAAAATTGTCTCCTTTTTTCTTACTGTAACTATACTGATATTTATCTGATGCATTAACTTCTTTATCTTACCGCACACCCCCAACATGTTAGGATTAGATTTTGTAAATCCATTCAGAACTTTCTTCATTGTTGCTGGGAACAGATAAGAATTCAAATAAGAGTGAGATCATCAACTATAGCTGCAGAAAAAAAGGCAGCTGCTAGTCACAAACCTTTCAGCTAGATTTCTTTAAACTCATTCTCCAAGATAAATGCATTTTGATATAATCAAAGAAAGAGTACTAATAATACCCTAAATTGGAAGTGAAGTTTGGTAACAGAAGGGGAAGCCGAGTGGGACACAGCTGAAGGACCCTAGACAAAGTGAAATTGAGTTGGTCCTTGCTGATACGGCATCACCAGACATCCTCAGGGATGAGTAAGACCTATTTTGCTGTAACTACAGGCTGTGATAAGTCCTGTATTAATATGATAATGCATATCTCTAAGAGGAGCATCTCCCACACTGTTTTAAATAATTTATATTCTCAGGCCTCCTTACTCCTGTTTTTTGAAGATGTGTGTATGTAACAGTTTCTGGAACAAGAATTCTTTGAAAAATCTGTTTCCATCTCTCCTGTTCAAGTTCTTTTCAAAACATGAACAGAACTATTCCTCATTTTAATACAGACAATAGTACTTTTTTATAACGCTGAGAGTTTCTCTGTCTTCAAATTAGGCTCTGTGGAAAACTGACAGTTCTAAGATAACCTTCAAGTGGTCACTGGAGCTGCTGCTTTAACAATGATAAATTATCTGTCGCCCTTAGAGCAGTGATATTTGTTCTATTTTTTGTATTTTTGACTAACTAACCATGAAGAGTTCTGCGCCTCAGCAGGGGAACACCCTACTTTGCAGTAGAACAGGTGATACTGAATTTTGCTACCCCTTTGAGAAGGACAAAACTCAGATATAGAAAGAATGGCAAAGGAAGTTGGGAAGGAGAATGGGAAGAGTTAGTGATATTTTGGAAAGTGAAGGTAAAAGAAAGGCTGAGATTTAAATAAGGTCCCAGGTTGAGTCAATGGAAAAAGTGGGTGATATGTGAACAGGACTTTCTCTCACTGGCTATAATGGCCTGACCTTGGAGTATAAGTTCATTCCTATCCTGAAATCACTTTTTTCCTTGTGTGCAGTAAAAAAATAAATAAATGGGAGGGACAGAAGTACTGTCCCCCTCCACTCAAATTCCCAGTATCCTCCTGGTGTCTACAACTCGGGCTAAAACTGCTTGAGCGAAGATGGGGAGAAGTGGAGCTAGTTGTTGACTTATGAAATGTCCTGTCATCTGGAGGGGAACTGGCTTCATACTTTTTTTTTAAAAAAGGGAGAAGATAAAACAAAAACAAGCCAAAAAACTGCAAAGGATATTTTCTGCTGCTGTTTCCAAAGAAATATGATTTTCAAAGTAAGTGACAATTCTTCCTGGAGTTCCTCTGCTCTGTGTCCTTCCTCATGGCAGCAGCCATGTTGTTATTGTCCTGTTGTCCAGGTGGCAGATAGATAGAGAGATAGAAATAGATAAAGAGAGGGAAATAGACACAGAGAGGGAAATAGATATCAGAAATCTATAGAATTCATGTTCCTCAGCCTTCAGCGGAGATGTAGTCAACATCCAACCCAGCTGTAGTACTTGACAGCTTTGCCAATGCTAGCCAGTCCTGGGCCTCTGGTAGCACACTTGAACTGGAGTGATTGTGACCTACAGCCATACAAATGCCAGAGTAGAAAAAGGAATAATTATAGCAACCTGGTAGGAAATGATAACTTAAAATGCAGTATTAACAGCCACAGGGTTTCAGGAAAGGAGAAAAGGTTTAAGAACAATATTGCCAGAGAAGGGATTGTGCATGAATGACAGAGACACAAAGCAAGTCTTTCAAAGAAATACGATGAAGTGTTCATACTATCACCTTTAAGTACATGTTTTTGTGTGAATAGTACCCTAGTAAAATGTTTTAATGGGCAAGTTTGGCTGGTTTGGGAGGAGCACTAAGATAAAACATAAACTATTAAAAAACCTAAGTTTGAGACCCTGATGCCCTGTTGAGGCACTCTTTTCTGGGTCTTTTTAACCGAAGACACCTTTTTCCAGTTCTAGCCTATATAGACAGCTTCAGGCAACTGAAAGGAACAAGTTGCTGCCTATCTGTAAACTCCTCCCAGTTTACAATCTTAGCTAATCTTAATAACATTTGTGTTCCTACCAATATAGAAACATCAAAGGTCTAAAATGCTTTCAAATAGAAGCAGTACGTGAATCATACATTTTTAACGAGCTAAATTATAGTTATGAAGCAGCCTTCTATCCCTACTGAAATCCATTATTGTGCTTTCCTTTCGCAGTATGTGTTTATCACAGACAGTCACAGTGAACAAAAGCAGAACTCGTCAGAACAAACCCTGTCGATTCAACCCACTCTGTTCTTTATAACGAAAATAATTTCTTTATTTTGGCAACCTATGGGCTTTTGACATCATTGCCAGTACACGGAATATACCTTGATGAAGTTTCAGCTTACTGAGTGTTCATAATGAGAAGAATTTTATGTTTTTTGTCTCCAGAAATACATCAGTAACTGTTGGAACAGATTTCTTTCGCAAAAGTAAATAGAATTACACCTCCTTTCTTTCCTTTCTTTCCTTCCTTCCTTTCTTTAGGAAGCCTGCTACTTTATCTGACTGTAGGAAAAATTAAATACTGAATATTTTTAATTATTATTATTATTATTTTGTGCCTCTCATCTGCTACCTCCTCAAACAATGCCTTTTAAATGTCTGCTTGGTTGCACATGTAAATCTTGTTCTCTGATGGGGTTCAAATGCCTTACATTGTGGCAATAGCAGTAGCTGGAAGTTTGTCGACCTGCTTCATGACCCAGAAATCTACATTGTAGCAGGGACTGAAGGAGAAAGCGATTCACAGGAAGATGCCAAAGACTCTCTTTTAGAGAGTAACTGGATGGATAAACTAGTGGTGTGGTTACAGAAACACTTTAGCGTGTGTTCAAAGTCAGTCATGGGATCATTCCCAGATGCCGCGCTCTGCTTGGCTCCCCTGATCGTTTCCTTTCAGATGAAACTCAACGAGAACACGTTACCCGGGGATGAGCCGAATGTTCTCCAACCAGTAACGGTCATTTGGTCAAGAAGGCCCAGCTGCAGCGGGTGTGAAATAAATGTCCAGGGAGTGGATATAAGCTCCTCCACACCAACTATTTCATTCGGTAGATCTGTCCCTCTCTGGGTTGTGCTATCTGTTAATGCAGACTTAGCCTCTCTATTTTAGAATGCCTGGCCACAATCCTTACTGGATTTGTAGAGTCCACCATACACCAATCCCTGAATCCTTATGGGTTTTTTTTTCGTAACATGTCTGCCCTCTGAACACAAGAGTACTGTAAACAAGAAGTATGTGTTTGAAATGTGCTACTACGAATATTCAGGGCACATAGCTCTAAGGAAATAAGAGTTCTTTTCTTGTTTGCTCAAAAATCTGAAAATCCTTCTCTCTGAAGTAAAGCTCCTCATACACACACAGGCAATCTACAAACAAGGCAGATTTCACTAAATATTGATCTGACCCCAAAGCATTCTGCTTAAAATTTTGTGTGGACAATAATTTTTGTACAGGAAAAGTAAAGGGTGAAACTACTACCAGTCTACGATTGATTCGTACTGGGAAACTTGTCTTCATGATATTCAGGTTATCTTCCCCTAAAATAGTATAAAACAGTGTAAGAAATACTGAATTATTCTACTTAGCATTATACTGAAAATAAACACTCTTTATGTCCACAGAAAATAGTCATTTCTCACACCATTTTTTATCATTGGCTAGCTCTTGGTTTGTTTATTTTTAATTATCTGTGCTATGACCTGAGATCATTAATTATTTCTCTGCAAAACAGGGTAGACCTCAGTGATTTTTCTCCTGACTTAATAAATATCCAGAAGAATGTGAAATAATACTTAAAAATCTCCATATGAACATCAGCCAAAGCTACTTTCTGTGGGTAATGAGAGTTGGGAGGAGTGGTTTCGTGGATGTTTGGCTTTTTGAGGATCTTCTTTACAGTGTTGTAGAGTGATCCTTTTTATATCCCATTCAAAAATATAGGAACAGAACCGCTTAAATAATGATTCCTTAGGTATTCACTTAACCATATAAGTTGGGAAAGGAAGTTTCTGATTGACATTATCTTGTTCAATGAACAACTGACAATCAGGCTTTTTTTTTTTTTTCTGCCTGTGTGGAAATATTTTGTTCAGCTTTATATGAAATATTTCAATCCATATGCACAGAAAACAAACACAACTGCTAGAACTAATAAGGATTTAACAATTTTAATGTAAAAACCCAACGCATTCATTCAGCAAATCAAAACACCAGTTAGACCTTCCTCCATTGTTCTATTGAAAATTGGGTTTTCCTAGAAGAGCAGTCCAACCTGCTCTATCAAATATGCTGGAATAAGTTGCTCTGGATACCTTATAGTGATGTTCTCTGTCTTCATATGAATTATTTAAATATATTCTGAAAGAGGAACCAGAAACCAGGCAAATGGCTTTGTCAGAGACTACAGGGTCACATACATTTTTCTTTTGGCTCAATGCACCTTTAAATATTTTATAAGCACTTGAAAAGCTCCACATACAAAGACTATAATTGTGAAGTGGAACATCCATATTCTAATGATAAAATAATTTATACCAAGTGGAGCAATACCAACAAGAGATTGAGATCCTTTTCCCTTGGGACAAATTATTTTGCTTTCCTACAGGTGAGAAATACAAACTCAGATATCCTCCAATGGAGGACAGTGCTTTCACCCGGGCAAAGGATCTAGCCATAGCAATCGAAAGCAGCTGTTACTGTTTCCTCATGAACCAGAATATCTACATTGATTTCAAACCACTATACTTTGGTGAACTTCATCTTTAGTCACAAGTAGCTCTGAACAATTTAAAGGTTAAGTAAACAGACACCAGGAAGCTAACAAGACAATGGAAATTATGCTATTTGCTTCAATGGAAGCAAAAATAAACCATAAACTTTTATTACAGTAATAAACATTTTAAAATGTGCTTTCATAACTTTATTCTGCATTATCTATTATTATTAATCTTTAAATACTTTATTTTAAAATATAACATATTTTGAAGCACTAAATTCAGGTACTAAGAACACAGAGGTACTCAGGTACCTATCTTATTGGAAATAAACTTCCATATAAGATACTCTCAGATCGTTGACTATGCAGTAAACCATAATCTTGTTTCCATACTGTCTTGGACTGTGTCATATACATGGACATCAGTTTTCTGTCTTCTAGTGAAATATTTCTTATTATACTGAATTACAACAAAGATTTGGTGGGGGAGATTTTTCAGTTTAATATTTCTTTCTGATAAAACAATAAGGGTTTATTAGTGGTTAGCTCTGCCCGTGGCAGGGGGGTTGGAACTTGATGATCTTCAAGGTCCTTTCTGACCTAAGCCATTCTATGATTCTATGTAAGAACATCTGTTTCACAGTCACCCTCTACTTGCAGGGTGAACTGCTGCAGTTTAATTTCTAAATGCCAAATTCTCTCAAGAATTCTCATATGTTTCTGAGCAAGAATTGATGAACTGATTTTCCTAATCTCTGAGGGAAGGCAACAGTAATTCCACCTTTCCCACTGTTATGGAGGACTGTCTAGTCCAAAATAGCATTATTGGTGTCCTCATTGTACGTTAACACTGCTAGAAAGACAAGCTACGTGGGTTAAGATCCACTCTCCTCTACAAAAATGAATACCTACCTATGACCTGATGAAAATATCCTTACTGTCTGTCATTAAGTAAGGTTGTAATCTTCACTGCAGTTAAAATATGCATGGACCAGGACCAAGGTTGTAAAATATGCATGTAAAATATGCAGTTAAAATATGCATGGACCAGGACTGCAAATTAAATATACTGATACTCGGAAACACATTCTAAAATCCAGTGTTAAGCAAAAGTTGTTGCTAATGTCGTGCTTAAATGCAAAGAAAAAAAACTTATATTGCCTTGTTGGTTTTTAATATGAAAATTTTCACACATGCAACCAGAAATTTGAGTGCAGAAGTCTTTCAATAGACTGCCGGGTGCTGGTAATGTTTCCCAAAAAAATCGTTTGTGTTTGCCTCCAACAGCAAGGGAAAGCTTCTTGGAAGAAGACCCTGCTTGTACCTTCAAAATGCCAGTCAAACTTCTGCCTACGTTTCTGCCTGTGTAGCTGGTCTCTTTGTCTGTATCTTGTTAAGAAAGTGTGACACCGAGCACGGATAAGAGCGATGTAAGGAGGGCTGACTTCAAACTTTACAGAAGTGACATGAGGAGTCTGGAAAAAGCCAACACAAAGCCTATCAAGTACTGTGGGTGTCCCTCTGATCGACAGGGTATGCACTTCTGCTGGAGGTGGCATTTTCCAGCTTTGGAACCTTCTAGCTCCTATACAATCAGTTTTGGTCCTCTACAGGTAACAGGGCAGGAATCTTGAAGATTCACTTTTTTTTTTTTTTTTAAAAAAAAAGAAATACTTCATATCTGCTGGTACCCAGTGCGCTTTGATCTTTTTTCAGGTTGTATAGTTTATACTAAAAAATAGTTGAGAATTTTTAACTTACCTCAATTTCTAAGATTCTTCACTCACCAATGAGTTTTCAGCTGGGCTTTTTATTAGCAATGGATTTATAATTTACCCTCATAGATATAATCCAGTCAGTGTGCTTTGTTCTTGTTTTTTTAAATTGCTGAGTGTTAAAAGGAGAGCAGAGCTGAAGCTCTGTGGTTTACTGGTGTAATGTCACAACAGTTCTTATATTACATGATTTAGAATGTTACAGAAAATTGCTTCTGCTTTACGAAGACTCATCTTCCTTGGAAAAAAAAACATAAATTACTGTAACTAAAATCACAGACACTTGGGCTTTTTTTCAGAACAAATAAAAATGATATTCCTACTATGGTGGCATATAGCACGGGCTCAGGAAAAATAATTAGATTATCTCAGAACAATCAGTGCTTATCTGTCAGCCACTGATTTACAGAAAACATGCAACATAAAGCAATAACACAGTTGTACCTTCAAAGACCACACGACTGTGATTCTACGCTAGATATACCTTTGTATTACGGATCTTTCTGTATTGCTTAACCAAAACTCTTTGTATGTATAAGAATTATCTATCTCACTCATGCTTCTTCGAGTGGTGTATTGACTTTGGCCCCAGGCTCAGGTCCCGGGCGCTGTCAGGTCCTGTCCAGCTGTGCACAGAACACTTTTTGTAAGCTTTGAAACCCCTGAAACTATGAGTTAATGAAAGTATTGACAGAATCATAACTAGAACATCCTAAACATGCTGCTGTAACAATAATACTGTTTTCTTCCAGAGGGAGGAATCAAGAATTGCACACCATTAGGATGGCATTTATTTATTTACTAACAGGAGAGGTGTTATAATTAACAATGAGAAAATGGGTCTAACTGCCAGTAAATGTGCAAAGAATTCATGAAAATAGCACACAAAGGATTTGTTCTCCTGGATTGAAAGTTGAGAGGCAGGGGGCAAGAATAAGTCAAATGGAATGAAATGAAATAGCCTGAGCCTGCCTGTCTCTGTGTTGTCATGGCATTCTCAAGCATTTCTGTATGCTAATTCACTTTTTTCCCCTCTGTTCTGATTTTAGCCACTCATACTTTACAGCTGCATTTGTCTAACTTTTTCTTATTATTTTCAATTTTTAATGTAACATTTCCTTTTGTGAAGGGTGTCACATACCTATCATTTGAAGACTGACTCATAAAGCTTAGACAATAAGCTGATACCACCCTGCTGGCCTGGAAGAGTTAGAAGTGTCAAAAGAATATGTTGTTTCCATACTCAGGTACGCTTTAGTCTATCTGAAATGGTTGCCAAGAGTCCAAAGAGTGATGGAGAATTTTATGACATTTGTCTACCTGGAGTTTTACACTCCTAACTTTTTCTGTTTATTACATAACAAGAAGAAATAATAAGAATAACCCTCCAACAAGCTATTTAACTATAAACTCTCTTTTAATTTTCAATTTTAATTAAATGGAAGCTTGTTTAGCGAAAGGTGGTCCTGTTTTCATGAGTAATTGCTACTTATTTTTCATTTCATTCTTTCCCATCCTCTCTTACTTCTAACCACACAAGAAGAAAAAAAACCCTCCACCTATTGTCATTGCTCATGTTGAACATTTTTCAAGTACATTATCCAATTGCAATTCTATGAATTTTGACCCTGCACAGTACTAAGTCTTTTGGACTGTGCAGTACTGTACATTTTTAAGGTATCTTTCATTCTAACTGAATGCATAATCAGAATGAGCAGTGCTCTCATTGTAGCTTTTTAACCAAACCCATCCTGTGAATTCTGTCTGCAAACAAGAATAGCAAATTCCTATTCTAACAGACCCATTTTAAATTACAATAAGGAAAAAATGACAAAGAAAATGAAGTCTTCATGAGAGATTGCAGTGTGAGCTTTTTGCTTCTACCACACTGCACCAATTCTAAAAACAAAACAGCAGCAGATTTTGTAGACACGGTCTTAGATAATTGCATGCATAGTTCACAGAGAAATCAACCTGAAATTTCATAAATCCAAACAACACTTTAACAACGTAAAAAAAAATGAGTGAAGTGTATTCAGTCCACTACTGAATTGCTGGGCGGAGGACATAATGAAATTAAAGGCTGAATAGCAGATTTGCAATAAAATATTGCATTTTTAATTAGGTGCAGTTTAAGTAGGCAGTTTAAGTTATAAAGACCAACTTTTTAATGAGCTATAGGCAGTAAGGAATTTGCCTTCTAAGTCAATGAAGAGGTGATCTCCAACCTGTAAAAGGACACTGGTTTAGTGTGGGCATAGGAGGAAAATGTTATGTACATAACATCATCAAAAAAGCTTTTTTTCAGTCTCCCAGCAAAGTAAGCAATGAGTGACCCATCCAGGTCCCTCTGCGCCATCAAAACCTTTGGGTCTGCTACTGCTGTTCCAATACACAGTGTAGAAATTCTTGTGCTTTAGGGTATAAGTCAGTCATTAACTGCAAACACAGCTGCTTTCAACAGTTTTGACAGGACTAGCTTTAACTGAAATATGAAATCTTACCAAAATTATGCTTAAAGAATCAGGTCAATAAATGGGAATTTTTTTAATAGAAAACTGGAAAGCAGTCCAACAATACTGATACAAGGCAGAGTTATACCTTCAGAGTATTATATTTTTTCCTGCATCCATCTTTTTGTGATCTTTGTGCATCCAAATTACCTTTTCCTTATCAATTCAAGCTCTTACCACTGTGTTCAGGTATTTTAGGTGGGCATAAGCATATTGCAAACAGCAAATTTTATGTGTGCCTGCACTGGAAATTCTCTGCTGTCTCTTACAAATCATTTAGAACTGGCTTGAATTGGAAACAGGATTGCATCAGAAATACCCTGACAAGGTGTAGTCCCCTGTTTTGTGTTAGAAAAAGGGACTAGTGATGGTACTTCTCAACTTCCCTTTTTCCTATTGTGCTCAGTGGGACAAATGAGCAGATTTTTGCATTTGCTTCCAATTGCACACCAGTTATGACTGAAGTCGTGTTGTTTTTATCTTCAGTTAATGTTCATAACAATTCATTAGCTGGTCAATGTTAAAAATGTGAATTTAAAGACCAGAAAGGATTAAATAACAATGGACAGCCCTTCCTTCAGAAAGTGGTTTACTCTTTCAGCTCTCGCATGCTTTCATTCCCCGCACAGTGCCACAGCTTCTTTCCAGCCCTCGTGATGTGGAAAATGGGGTTAAACACCTGAAGAAGGTGTAGCCTTGTGCTGTCCTGTAGTGCTAGTGGCACAAACTTTTCAGCAGACAGGTGATGAGGGGAAGGAGGAGAAAAGAGGAAGTACTGTACCACTGTGTTTTCATTTCTTTTTGCAATTATTATTCAACAAGCAATGGTTCAGGTGCTGTTCTGTTTTTTCCCCAAAAGGCGAAGATTTAATTTGGATTCAGCATGAATGAATTCCTCATTCCACCTGTTCTTCAATCAGTATTTTGTATGTCTTCTTTTTAAGCTAATCAGTTTTCGTCCTTTCTTCTTTTTTTGAAAAAAATCATTTTTTTTAACTCCCAAGTAGGTTCTGCTACAACTTTTCTCTTTGATCCCTTGTGGACAAGAGAGAGAAAGCCAAACTGAAGTTAGCACTCTAAAAGATCTCCAAAACTGGACAGAGGTTTAATTAGTGCTGGGATATAATCTGTTTTTAAACTTTAGTCAATGCTATAGGCATTTGTGTGAACTCTGAATCAATGGAATAAAATTAACAAAAAAATTGCAGTAAAGGTAATAAAACCGTAGTTCAAATTTAGAGATCTTGTCTTGTCAACTAACCCACCCCAATCGACATGGCTTCTTTCTCTGCAAATATGTGATGGTGGTCAAGCTTCCTTTTGCTTGCTGGCAACATCACCTGAAAAATAGTAAACATCCTGTGTTTATTATTTATCGTGAATCACAACAAACTGTGTCTTGTTTACTAAAGCAAACAGTTTTCCAAAACAGGAAAAAAATTGGGGTTTGTTCATCTCTTACAGTCAGTCTGTTGAAATGATCTTGCAAAAGGGCATAAGAAAAGGTAGAGTTTTAATACACAAAAAGGTTAGAGAACTCTTATTTTCTATGAGGGTTTTTTTCACTTTGTTTGAAAAACAAACCCCAAGAGTTTTGACTGTAGAGCAAGAGCTTAGGTAAAAGTGGACTCATGACGTTCTTGAGAGACCAGTGAATCTCTTGAGCCACAAGATGTTGTGCTTGTTATGTAGAGCAGTACTGCTTTTTCCCTTCCTCTCATGAAACATCAAGCTTTGCCATTTTCACCTAATCTGATGCTAATAAAAAGTAATCAATGTCAATATTGTTATTTTCCAAGCCTTCCAAAATCTGTACTTACTGAAAAATCTCTAGTTACCTGCAATTGTGGTGTGTTTCTGTTGAGGATTTTTTTACGCTTTTGCCCTAAGAAATTGGTGATCTTGAACATCCTGTCCAAGGCCTGAATGGTTTTAGGGGAATGAACAGTTTTGTTAACAGTGCTAATGCTAAACAGCATGTCCGTGGGCAGAATACTGGATACTATGCCAGGAGCCTTCCAGCCATGCTTTCACATGACGCCAGCCATTCTCACTGGAAAAGAGTAGAGTCTTTTGTGAGACGGGTCCAGGAGCAAGAGCTGTTTCAGAAGGATCAAAGTAAGGGTGACGTGTACCCTGGTCTTCTGCTGAAAGGATTTATTCCTGACAACAGTACCAATTGATGGTATTCATAAGTTAAATACAGTAGCTCAAGAGGTAAGTTTGCATTTTCTGGTAAAGTCAGGGATATGCTTGATGAGTTCATTAGCCAAAGATTTACGTAGCTTACTGTCAGTGAGAGGAAAAAACACTAAAGCCTTCAGTAAGCCCATTTCTTTATCTGCAGTAAGTTGTATGCTGTGACCATTTAATTTGATTATTGCTATCTGTACTGAGCCATTGATTAATGCTATTATAAGCTGACTTTACGCTGATTTCATTAAAAGTCTACTACTTATCTATTAGCATTTTCTCTGGTCCTTCGTGATTTGAAAAGCATTAGTTGGGATTCCTAAGTGAGTGCTCGGCTCCAAAGTTGCTTAGAGACTCTTAGCTGAGATTTTAGAGTCTGAATTCTAATGCTGCCTCACCTTTCAGATCATATTACTCCTTAACATGGCGCGTTATTAGTGACACCAGACATAGTTTGGAGAAAGTGATACACAAGCTACTAGAGGAGCTGTAAAGCAATAAAAAGGACTTTCTACAACTTCACACTGTCCACACATCCTTACAAAGACTGTTTTCAAAACATATGTTGTGTCTACACAGTGGACTCAGCCCGGCTGTCTGTTCCACCTGCCACCCCATTCTGTCTCTAGATTAACTTTAATCACGTACTATTCCTTCCTCCATTCAACTCCCTGCCTTTTCTTTACAGGAAAGGGTAAGACAGACTCAAGGTGTAGATGGGAGGTGTGACTTGATCTGGTCAAATCATCAGCCTGAAGTTTTCACGATTAGGATTTTGGGAAGTACTGGAGAACGTCTCACTCCATAGTCTGGCTGTAGCCTTAGGTTCTAAGTGCCTACATCTGTTTTACATTTTCTCCATGAATAGTCTTGTAAATGCCAGTAGAGGTGCACAATGTAGAGAAGCAAGCAGAGATTCTAGATTGGGTTCTGAAAGAGATATAATTACGTTAGCATTGAAATGCCTCGGAGTAATTAGCAGGGACTATCAGTGGTAATATTAGCTTAGTTGAAACCACATGCTCTTGCAGACATACTGCCTCCAGTCTCTGCCCTTTTGTGGAGGCTGGTGCGGTTGTGCAGACTTTGGAAACTATAAGATACTTGAGACTGTTCTCTATTTTACTTTGATAGCCTGTGCACCCTAATACTTTATCTGTTTGTTCTCTCTTTTCATGGCAGCGTTATTCATGTGTTGCGAGAACTCTGGCATGTTGGTAAAAGGAGGAAGAAAATTCCCAGCTGTCTCTTACTTGTGCCAAGACCTTTAAGGCAGAATCTAAGTAGCTAGACAGAGATATATTTACTAAATTGGGACTAAGAGGATATGTTCAAAGTGTCCTGAAATAGAAACTTTGACCCCTTGGAAAGGCAAGCAGCTTTTCAAATGCAAACAACCTCAGTTAGCAGAAAGTTTAAAGGAAACAAGAGAAAGCAGAAATGTCTGAACATTGTTCGGGAGTATTACACATGGAATGGAAGAGCACCATTCAGGCGCAGAGAGTGAGGCAAATTGTCTAGCTCAGCAAGAAAAGTAGAGCGTATTTGCACCTGATGCAGAAAACTCAACACCACAGTAAAGCGCACAGGTTAAATTTAGGACACCTTCTTGAAAAAAATAAAAGGTTTATTAACTCCTTAATCATTAAAACTCTTCCCTTTTTGGTGCAGCCTTGGACTGACAGCTTTGTGAATACTTTGTTCTCTGTTCTGCGGAAAGGTTTTATATGGAAATAGAGCTAGTTTACTGCCAAATTTGACTCAAGCATCTGCCTCTGAAGAATACAATCCCACAGATACAGCAGAGAGAGGGGGGTGACCAAATGTGGAAAGCGATCAGAAAGAAAAGACCGCTAACTTTTAACATGGCTGTAGACATTAGATATATGTCATACGGAGCAGTACTGCAGATGCAAACACACGCATGAACACAAGAATGTCGTATTTTATGACATATAAAGTTAAATCATGTATCATGCCTGTTGTATACAAGAAAAAATTCTACTACTATCAAAGCCGATAGTTGATTTGCTAGTGGTTTGGATAGTAGAAGTTTTAGATCCAAGAACAATCTTGAATCTAAAATGAATGGTCTCTGACCAAAGTCATCTAGAAGGCAAAGGGACAGGATGTGTGATTTCCTAATGGTTTGTTATTAAAGCAAAGAATTGAAAAGGACAAGGGTCATGGTAGAGATCCTTGGGAATCAAAAAGAGGTTTATCTTGAACTTCGTTAGCACTGGTGAGGTGGCACCCTGAATACTGTGTTCGGTTTTGGGCCCCTCACTAAAAGAAAGACATTGAGGAGCTGGAGCGTGTCCAGAGAAGGGCAACGGAGCTGGTGAGAGGTCTGGAGCACACGTCTGGTGAGGAGCGGCTGAGGGCCCTGGGGGTGTTCAGCCTGGAGAAGAGGAGGCTGAGGGGAGACCTTCTCGCTCTCTACAGCTCCTTGAAAGGAGGGGGTAGCCAGGGGGGGTCGGTCTCTGCTCTCAAGTAACAAGTGATAAGACAAGAGGAAACAGCTTCAATTTGCACCAGGGGAGGTTTACATTGGAGATTAGGAAAGATTTCCTCATGAAAAGGGCTATCAATCACTGGCACAGGCTGCCCATGGCAATGGTGGGGTCACCATCCCTGGGGGTGTTTAAAAGATGGGTAGAGGTGGTGCTAAGGGACATGGTTTAGTGGTGGACTTGGCTGTGTTAGATTGCTGGTCGGACTCTATGATCTTAAAGGGCCCTTCCAACCAAGATGATTCCATGATTCTATGATTCACTAAACTGAGGTCCAGAGCAGACACAGAATACTTAAAATGCAAACAAATACACTTATATTTTTGTAAAAAATCCTATCAGAAAATGAGAGAGATAATCCAATTAAATTTTCATAAAAATACATTATGTGAATTGTAACCGGTACAATGTACACAAAACATGATCTTTCAAACAGAAAGCAATAAAGTTGCCAAATAAACCAATGAATTTCATAAATATTTTGCATTACAAATTCGTGGAATGCAACAAATCAATATATTTCATTAGTCAACAAACACCTAAGAGCTGCAAAACAATTCATTATGTACATAATTCAGTATAGCCCCCATAAATGTAATAGCGTATGTTCCTTGCATCTTTGCCTTTGCTTGGTATCTGCAATGGAATTGTTTGTACTGTTTAAAAAAAAAAAAGGGAAAAAATCCCCAAATAAACAGAGGAATATGCTTATCTATTCTGATGTGATTTGAAGCATATATACACTTAAAATATCTGGTTTGTACTCTGGGTGTATCCAATTTGAAACAACTCTTTCACATAAAGAGGAAATTAAAGAGCAGATTGCTAAATGGGATATAAACATGATTTCACTCGGGCTTGCTAATACATCAGTCTGAAAGCCCACACTCTCCCGTACTTAAAATTATTCTAAACAGTGCACGTCAAATATTTTAGACGTTATTGGAAATGGCTGTCACCGAAAATGTAAGAGGACTCTGCATATATTCGGCATGGCCTTATTGTCTGAATGCGTGAATCTCTACACTGACACAAAATTGCTACCCTGTCAGCATGTAAAAGGACGGATCATTTCATCTCTTTAGTGATGAAGTTTCAAATCCACAAAGCACCAGCTATCAGTCCTTTGAGATGATTATGATGCCTCGAACCTGACAGCTTGCGATGACAGCTTTCACAAATTCTGGGAATCAAATTGTTCCTGCATCTAACAGAAGAAGGCAGGTGTGTACAAAACAGAAATGGATGAGGCTAAACACGAGGATAGCGTGATCTTTATGTTCAGTGTAATTGTTAAAAGTTATACCAGGGAAAATTATAGATTTTGATTTTGAACCTCTTCATGATATACACAGATGAGGGCACCAATAACCCATATGGGTAAAAGGTTTGCCAGGAAAGGAATATCAAGATAAACAGATGGCTGTACCATTGCCATATGGCTCCTCGGAAATTGGATGACGCTATGGCATTTTGCCACAAGATAGATCTAGTGTTATTTCTGTGCCAATATTTTAAGCAACGCAAGGAAGGAATACATAACTATCTGCAATTAGCTGTGTTATGTAAATATAAAAAAAAATAATAACTGTTTTATGGGAAATTTTGTAGACTGGCACATTTCTGAAATGCAGATAGCAATTCACTGGAAAATTATTCGCTTCTGCTCTTTATTTTTTGTACTCTTTACTCAGGAAAATTTGTTAAATAAACTAAGTTGCTGTGCTGATGAGGCTTAATTTCACAGTTTATCTCCCTGTACAGAACAAAGAAATCCTCTCTAAACACTTAGATTGTTCGCAGTGCTAAAAAAGCGGAGGAAAGCAGAAGTAAACTACAGACCACTAGAAATAAGGACAGTAATTCCGAAGCTCAGCTGGGCATCTGCATACGTAACTGAATTCTTCAAGCATGACCTCGTACCCAAGGTCAAAGGTTTGCCATTCTCACAGAGTCAGTACTTCACAGGTCTTCCTCGGGGTTCAGATCCTGTGGGTTGACATGTCAGGTGTGTCGCTGCATTTTCACAGAAGTTGTACTTACCAGGTTTTTGCACGGGCTGAGACATCCCCTTAGTTCCGGTTCAGGCTGATATTTTTTTTAAAGAGCAAATGAAAGCTTAGTGTGAGGCACAGAAACGCCGCAGAGGATAACACAGAGGGTATTTCCACTTCATGGAACAGTAACTTGGCTTTGCATGTTGTAATAGCAGTAACAGGGCTTTCAAAAAGAAGGTTAGGCAAGAATACAGGAGTTATAGCTATTACATGACTTGTATACTTAAATCCCAAGCACAAAGCTTGAATTTTTATGAAGAACTTGCATTCTATGGGTACATCAGGTTGAAAACTCGACTTACAAGCACTCCGGTGACTCACAGAAAACTTTGCATTAAAGAGTACCGAATATACAAAATCATCATCATCATGTCTTTAGGGCACAAAGCACAGCAAGAAGAGACAAAAAAGAATCTATCAGTTTTAGAAAAAAAATCATATCATTCCTCAGTGATATTTCCTCCACCATTTTCAGCTAGGAGTTGCTCCTCCCAAGCACTAAACCTTACTGCTTGAATTCCCCAGCTCTAGAAGTACTCAAAGCAGGTAGAAACTTCTCAAGTATTCTTTTAGCTAAAATTAACACTCAACCTGATTCCCTCTGATTTCAAATCATTGCCTGTAAACCATAAACAAAAAATAGGAGAAGTAACCAGAAGACACAGGTTCCACAAGTGACTTTGGTCCACCAGTCATGATTTTTTTTTTTGTAGAAGGAAATACACAAAGAGCAGCTGGGAAAAAAACATACAAAGTGGAAATATCCCAGAGGAAATTAATGTTGACCTTAAAAGATGACTAGCACTTTTTACACAACTCATGTTACTCTGAGCAAGCTATACTGCCATCAGTTGCCTTCACAGAAGCTTTGGAGAATCCCTCCAGACAATTCCATTTAGAAATCCATGAGGTTTTCAGAGGATCCGTGCATACTTCCAAGTTTTGATGACTTGAGATTCTCAGTGGCCACAGAGTTGAAAATCCTGCAGTACAGGCCTTTTTTTCACTCTTCTTTTCCCTGCAGTATCGTAAACTTCAGGGGAAATTTCAGCCATAGCTTTGAAACACAGAGACGGTTGAGCTACTGTAGAAAGCTCTGTGTGGCTTTTACGCTCAGCAAAATGTTTCTTCATGCTCTTGCAATCCTCTTCTCTCTAACAGATCTTGCATCCCAACCCACATTTCATTAGAAAACTGGCTCTACTGCAGAATATTCAGAAGTATGACCAAGACACATTAATATTTCACTTTTTTATTGCCAGTCACACTAAGATACTAAGGCTTTTGACAGAGAAATAGTAAGTTGACCACATCTTTTTGCGTGAATGACAACAGATCTTCAAAACCAGCTTGTTCTCCCACCTAATTATTATTACTGTGAGTCACTGTTAAATTCCATTTCTATAATACTCTATTCAGCTATATTCAGCAGATTAGTTCTGCTAGGCTGGCTCAACAACAGCTCTTGGTCACAGTCTTTTAACACCCTGTTCAAGGGAGGAGAAGTAGGAGGGAAAAGAAAGAAGGCAGAAAATGAGAAAAGGATTGAGGAGAGGAGTAAACTAGTAGGGAACTTAAAATAGTTGATTATCATGGCTTGTCTATTCAGTACAATCAGGATACTGTGCTTTTAAATGAAAATATCCGAGGCATTATGAAAGTCATCCTTCAAAAATAGATGCTTCACTTAGTGGCTGAAACATGGAGACCTGTAAGAATCTAGTTGTAAATTTTCACCAGAATTCTCTACACTTAGACCTGGGAGGAAAAAAAAATAAAAAATCCAGCGTCAAAACAGTCGTTTACCTTACGGGAATGCAACCTCCCTTTTCCCCACAAGATTTCTTTTAAAATGATTTTTTTAAATGAGGCATTTCTTTGAGATATTTTGCTTTTCGGGAACTAACCATTTCCTAGTTTTAGCTAGAATGATTTTCACTGGTGTTAGTCATATATTTGTGAGCTAAGCCATTTGTTCTGTGGTGCTGTCCTCTGCAAACTGGATTTTGACTGCTCAAAATTCAGAAGTTATTTTACAACTTAATCGGAAAAAACCAGTTCTAGAATGACCTTATCTAGACAGAATACTGAGTATCACTTCAATCTCCTCTTTGAAGCAACTATTAGACTGGACAAGTGAAGAGATATTATTAAGCAAGCTTAAGGAATAGAGAGGTATTTTTCTGGGAATAAGTAAATCGAGTTATTTATCATAGCAAAGTGAAGGCTGGAAGGAAATAAAATTACTTTCTGTAACTATACTGGAAGGAAAGCAGGGGAAAAACTGTTTAACTAAAGGACAATGTTAGCACAATAATTGGTTATAAACTGACTGTTGAATGCTTTCTGTCTGGCAGTAAGAACCGTTGAGCCCTAAAATAGATTGCGTACGGTGCTTAGGGAAACTTCTTACTGCAAGCTTTAAAGAACAGGCTAGACAAATGTTTTTGAGCACTGTGATCCACACAACATGGGGAAAGACTAGATAACTAGGCAACATCTAAAGCTTCCTTCTAGCCTTATTTCTGTAATACGGTTTCGTAGAAGAATAGAGGATTGGACCAAATTTAGTCATCAGGAGATAGCTTCCACAACTATGCATTTATTGCTAAGACAAATCAAAATCCCCCAGCTACTTTTTAGCTGTCAGAGGATTATACCTTTTGACAATATTTTTAGCTCTGCTACCCAGAATGGATATTTACACGTACTGTACTAATGGGGCAGTTTTTTGGAAAGTTTGCAGTTCCCAAAAGAAATCTTGCTCAGCACCTGGATGAAAGGGGCAGCTTTTAAAAAAGATTTTCAGTGAGTAGGTTGCAGAAAAAAGCCTATATTAATCTCATGAAAGATTGTAAAACAGAAAAAGATGCTTCAGCAGGCTTTGTCCATTTTTAAACAAGAGTCATTTCACACAGCTTCAGGATTTTGTAGGACTAAAATTAATTCTTGGATAAAGTATCGTAGATATCTATTTAGTGACAATGTTTATCTGCTTTAATTTCTAGATGCTATTGTATACACTATTAAGATAAATTACCATGACAATATGAATTCTGTTTTTACAGTTTTTTAAAGTTACCTTGCTTTTTATTTATGTTGTTGTAGCACCATAAGCCTAATCAAAACCAGATTCTGTCTTCAATACATAGTGATAGGCAAAATGATGATTCCAAAGAGTGTAGGTAGCTGTTTCAATGGAGTTGACAACCATAACCATAATGATGTTATTCAAATCAGGGCTCTGGAAAAACTTGCTTGTAGACAGCAAGTAATATACTGACTGACTGATCCCACTAACTGGAAAAGGGGAAACATAACCCCTATTTTCAAAAAGGGAAAAAAGGAAGACCCGGGAAACTACAGGCCAGTCAGTCTCACCTTTATTCCCAGCAAGATCATGGAGCAGATCCTCCTGGAAACACTGCAAAAGCACATGGGAAGTAATGAGGTGATTGGTGACAGCCAGCATGGCTTCACTAAGGGTAAAATGTGTCTGACAGATATGGTGTCCTACAGTGGCATTACAGCATTGGTGGATAAGGGAAAGGCAGCCGACATCACCTACCCGGATTTGTGCAAAGCATTTGACGCTGTCCTACATGACATCCTGGTCTTTAAATTGGAGAGACACGAATTTGATGGATATACCACTCAGTGGATAAGGAATTGTTTGGATGGTCACACTTAAAGACTTGAGGTCAACAGCTCAATGTCCAGCTCAATGTCTGATCTCTCCAAGTGGAGATCAGAGATGAGTGGTGTTCCTCAGCGTTTGGTACTGGGACTGGTGCTGTTTAGCATCTTTGTTTGTGACATGGATGTTGGGATGGAATGCACCCTCAGAAAGTTTGCCAAAGACACCATGCTGCGTGGTGTTGTCAATGGACTGGAGGGAAGGGATGTCATCCAGAGAGATCTTGAAAGGCCTGAGAGGTGGCCCTGTGTAAACCTCGTGAAGTTCAACAAGGCCAAGTGCAAGGTCCTGCACGTGGGTCGGGGCAATCCCAAGCACAAATACAGGCTCGGTGGGGAATGGCTCAAGAGGAGCCCTGAGAAGAAGGACTTGGGGTTGTTGGTGGATGAGAAGCTCAACAGGAGCCGATACCACACACTCGCAGCCCAGAAAGCCAACTGCATTCTGGCCTGCATCAAAAGCAGCATGGCCAGCAGGTTGAGGGAGGGGATTCTGCCCCTCTAATCTGCTCTTGTGAGACCCCACCTGCAGTGCTGCATTGAGCTCTGGAGCCCTCAGCACCAGGACATGAACCTGTTGGTGCAAGTCCAGAGGAGGCTGAGATGATCAGTGGGCTGGAGCACCTCTGCTATGAAGACAGGCTGTGGAAGTTGGGGTTGTTCAGCCTGGAGGAGAGAAGGCTCCAGGGAGACCTTAGAGCCTCTTCCAGTACCTAAACAAGGTCTATAGGAAAGACTGGGAAGGAATCTTGATAAGGAGTAGAGCGATAGGACAAGGGGGAACGGTTTTAAACTGAAAGAGGCGAGATTTAGATTAGATATTGGGAAGAAATTCTTGACTGTGAGGGTGGTGAGGCCCTGGCCCAGGTTGCCCAGAGAAGCTGTGGCTGCCCCGTCCCTGGAGGTGTTCAAGGTCACGTTGGACGGGGCTTGGAGCAACCTGGTGTAGTGGGAGACGTCCCTGCCCGTGGTGGGGGGGTTGGAACCAGATGACCTTCAAGGTCCCTTCCAAGCCAAACCATTCTATGATTCTATGATATGTTTCAGTTTGTGCATCTAGGAGCTTTGTTGCATGAGAACTTCATATACTTGGCTGAATTTGTGTGCTAAACTCATGCCTGAACTCCCAAAGCCTATATCTCCTAAAGTCCACTTTTGCTCTGTAGGAGGAGGTAATAATTATTATAGCACAGTTACAGATCGCTTGAATTTGGGAAGTATAATTAGCACCCACCATGTAGAAAGAAGATATTACAGAAATTGAAAATGGTCTGTGGAGATGTTTTCTTTTCATCATTTTCTTCACTTGTCTGGAACAGGGACTTGCCCTCTGTGGCTGAACCCAGGGAAATTGCCAGTAATGCCCTAGCAGCACATAACCAGCTGTGGATAATTGAAATCCCCAATTGCAGCAACTCTCAGTTAGCTAAACCCGAAGCAGCATGAGGATTCTGGAGATGTAGAAAGCTTTGCTGTAGATGCCTCAGGACAGAGCGTTAGGATACCTAGGGTTTTCAAAAAGAGAGTGTGCTGTATTAGAAATTGTTTTTTTGTTTGGTTTTCCACTTAGGCTATAAAACTCTCTGGGTATTTAAAGGAAACTTATTTTCATGCATTTGTGGTTTTTTTTTCACTTCTGACAAATGTTTAAAAATTAGTTAAGCATCTGTTTTCTTCTTCGTTTGAAGCAACTTTTCCTTTTAAACAGCTGTTTAGCCTATGATAATAGTCTTCCTCCTGGGAAAGCAGTTCGTCTTTGTTGCCAGTTTCCAATACTTTTAAGATGGGTTGTTTTAAATCTCTAGCTGAATAACTTCTGCTGAGTTTTCTACTGCATGTTTGTGCCTGTGTGACTGTTTCTTCCTCTCTGGCATATTAGCACAATTCTTCTTGTTACGTTTAATACACAGTTAAGCAAAAACAGAGCTACGCCACTGACTGGCCTGTTGCTTGAAGGAAGATAAGAAGATGTGAGATATGAATGGAAAATAATTCTGTCTTTTTTTCCTGTTTGCCTGTGCATATACCTTCCTCTTTGTTAGAGTTCTTGTGTTTCTTCCAGAAAAAGAACGTTCATATATATTATCAAATACAAGAGAAGGTAGAAGGCTGGTTTTTCTCAGCTATTACTAGAGGATGCGATGGAGAGACTCTCAAAGCCTCAGGAGTTAAACAAGAAGTCCTCCAGAGCGTGAGAGAAAACACTGTAATGAAGGAAGCAGTAATTACTGAGCTCTCACTGTTTTTGTAGTCCTCAGATTTTTGGTTTGGTGAGAACGATGGTTTTTATAAGGAGCTTTAACAATTCCTAAGGAAAACAAATCACTCAAGATAAGCTTCAGCTGCTACTTTAGTACTAGCCTGTAACAGACCACAGGCACTGGAAAAATATTTTGTCTTCTTTTTTTTCAGGAAAATGCTACTTATGGGAACAAAAGTTTTAGCTCAAAGAGATGTCAAAACCTTCCTTTTACAGCAAGACAGCAAACAGCAAGAAGTTAAATATAGATTTAGGCAAAGACTACTTTTTTTTTTTTTTGTTAAGACAGGAGCTGCAAGCCATGGCCTGTTACCCCATTAGTTTTGACAAAAAGTCAAAGACCTTGAGCTGTAGATTAGATCAATGATTTACAGTAGTGTGTTTTTTTGGTAAAAAAAAAAGAAAAAGGTATCAATTTGTTGATTATCTCAATTTCTGACCATTTGTCTACAGTGTCTCCCCACAAACACTTCTTCAGGAAAAAGCTACTAAAGAGGTGGAAAACTGTGACTTGAGAATGAAAATGTATGACCATGTTTTAGGATGTGGTGAAGCAAAGTGATGCAGAACTGCAAGCTAAGGTCCAAGTTTCAACTCTGTTTCACAACAGCTCCCATTTTCCTGGTTTCCACCTGTTGAGAAAATTGTGTCCTGAGTCATTCCTGTTCTCCATCTTTGTAATCTTAATTTCATTTTTGTATGGGAAACCACAGTGTTGCATCATAGGACATACAGGTGATAAGATTGTAAGAATAAATGGATATGACAGGCACCATCTATAGGCTTGCTGGGGGATGCTTACTGGAGGTTTTGCCAAAACCTTAGCTTGATTTTTTGACTGTTTTGGAGCTGGAAATCCATACTTTCCTTGAAGATATTTTTGACAAAATATCTTCAGTTGAAATGTCAATTTTCTTTTAATACTCTTTTTTAAAGTGTAAAATTTCAACTAGCCTCAGGAGAGTATATCAAACACCTCAAATGACTGGTTTTTTTTTCCCTGTGACACTACAGAGGTTATTTATTGGTGAGGGCTAATGGTAAAAGACACCTGTCTCCTTTTGCATCTTCTCTCACTGATTTTTTTTCAGCTATACAGTCATAGTGATTAAGACTCTGTGGATGAGATTTTCAGAAATGTTCAGTGTTAGCTTTCTGTTGCTTCATGAAAGGAACGGATTTTGGCAGCAGGACTGGAATGAGAGTAAGCACGTCTACCCTTTTCTACAAACTCCAGTTTACACAAAAACAATCTCTAACAAACCAATCTAACTCCGGCTCCAATCCTGGTCCGCAGCACCTTGCAGAGGTCCTGAGAGAGTCCTGAAGCCCCACTATAGGTGAAGGCATCAGCTGCAGTCCTGAGACCTAACCTTCACTCGCTGTGTTCAAAAACATGGGTTTTATTTAGTGTGAGGAAGGCATTTCTGCATCCACATCTGAATTTTCAGGTACAGTTATTAACAACCGTAAAAAAGACAGAGTTTGTCACAAAATTACAAAAAAAAAATCAGCTTTAGTTTCCATGACTAGAGTGAAGCTGACACAGCTTTTGAAAGGTCACGCAGGCAGCAGGACAAACCTTACTTGACATGTACTCTGGAAAACCATCTGGTTGTGCGATTGCTGAAAAGAGCATCTTCTAATAACGCATGCCATAAGATTATTGTCAGTAGTTAGCTAGGTCTTTCTGGATTCCTCCTGGTTACTTTTGGCGGGTGGGTTAATATTTGCCAAAAGGAACTGGTGAACGTAACCTAAAAAACCCTTAGTCCTCTTCTAATTAGAAAAAAAAAAAAAAAAAAAAAGGAAACAAAATATAATAATGTTCCAGCTCAGATCTTGAGGACTGGGATCTCAAAGACATAAATCTTATTTCTGGCTTTTTCAGAAACTCAATGAATGTAAATCATAATTAGTTTTAATCATTCTTATTATAGCAGTTTTTAAGAGCCGGTTTAAACCCAGCCTCCACGGTGCTGGGCACTACATAAAGCACATAACTGTAGGGGTTCCTCCCTTCTGACTTCACTGCCTAGAAAAATATTCACTGCATGGAGAAGGGAGATGGGAGTTGACACACAGAGGGAACCACAGGGTGGCAATAAACATGATTTTAGTATCTTTTTCATTCCTCTTTCTTTCGTGATTTACTTCAGAGGCAATAAACATGGGAAAAAAGGGAAAGCAAACAGAGTAACAAGGCAGGGAGAGGGTGTAAAATGGAATTAAGCAGGTATGAAGAGGCTGTGAGGAAAAGAAAAGACTGGAGCAATTAGTGAGACAGAACAAGACAGAAGAAGTCAGCCAAAAGTACAGATTCAGTGAATGCTCGGGTGACCCTGCCTCGGCTGGTGCCGTGCTTGTGGCCAGGTATTTTTCCCTTCTGCTCTGTGGTTTTGAGGAAAAGCTGCAGCTGCGAGGGGTTATGCTTTTCTGAAAGATCTGGGTGGGAGAAACCCTTTCATTCCCTTCTCAGGGAATTTTGGTTCTTCTCATTTGCAGTCCTTTCTAATTAACGTAAATACTTCCACCTTCCAAAACACAATGCTAACCTTGGGCTTGAATGCCAAATTGCCAATTAAAAACCAATCTAAATACAGAAGTGTTTATTAGCAAGACAATAAGGAAAGGTAAACAGGAAGAATCTTGAAAGTCCTGCTTGATTTCAGTAAGGTCTTTTTTAACAATAACTGATGCTGTATAAACGTGCTCTGTTAGGAGTGATATTCTAAAGCTGTGAACCACAGGGAGGGGGGGTGTAAGTCTGTTTTGTCAGGATCATTTCTTCTCTAAGGTGCTTCTAGGTGTAAAGCGCTATATAAAATACACTGTCTATATGTATTCACGTATCCTTTATGCAAAATGCATATGAAACAGCAAGTGGTAATAAAAGTAAACATGACCAGCCTCCATTGTGCGTTTATCCCTTAGGCCTTGCCACTTCTGGAATATCAATCAAAGCTGTATCAGGGGGACATATGATTGCTGATATTATCTCTACCGCTATTCCTTTTATCTCTGCTGCTCTCAGTCTACAGCCAGGGTTACCGGGGTACTGTCTAGCAAAATTGCATTTGTAAAGCTGAAGTGGTTCCTCTCGCGGGGCAGAAGGCGTAGGTATCTAGCAACCCTTATGAACAAAAATTATTAAAACAGTTCCTGACTATCTCCCAGAAAAAACTGTTCATTAAAGTCAATTCATGTTTACCGCAACAGAGGAAATGAAAACGGAGCTTTTACATTCCCAAAGTCGGTACACATTTTGGCAAAGCTTCTTTAATGTTACAACCTGACACAGCTCTGTGTCTGCCACTATTTATGCATCACCTGTAACGTCTTGTCCATCTGGTTATCAGGTAGTTTGTCACAGATTATTACACCATGCTCGTTATTTCACCCCATTTCTTGTTTATTTTGGATGCTCTACTTATCACATGAACTCACACATTCCATATATGGATGACATTTAGGGGACAGTTACTATAATAAAAAAAATAATAATTTTGCCTTTGCTGTTACTTTACAGAGAGGGAGAGAAGGATTATTCAGTGCGCAGACTTTCCACTTGCAAGAGATTGTGTCATTCTGTTAGCTGTATTCTCCTTTTTTTGATGTAAAAAAGTGCCTCTCTATTGCATAAGGTAGAAAGGTGGCTGCTGTTTTTTATTCCTGTTCAAATGTTGCATGTAAGAGAGTGATTCACTGTATTTTCTCTTACAGATAAATTCTATCTGTTGTTTTAAATAACCTTGAACAAGTTATTTAGGTGGAGAGGGATGTTCTTTTTTTTTTTTTTTTTCGCATATAAGAACAACTACTTGTACTGTATTATTTTTTGTTATTCTTGCATTGGTTATTAAAGACATTTTGGAATGTTGAGACACTTTTTCCCCTGTTAACTGTGATAAATTGTGGACTGGAAATATATGAAACCTGAGCGTTTTAATTACTTGCCCGAAGAAGAATAAGCAGAATGTCACACGTGGTTGCTGAATCTGCAGTGAGCTTCCCACAGCTGGAACACTGCAGCAGCAATTTTTGCAGCCAGCTGAGGTTCGATTCACTTGTTTCACCTGGGAAGTACAGAGAAACTCCCTGATTTTTCATGAACTCACAATAGTGAAAATGTTTGTGGCATTAAAATACAAAAGCACTGTATACATTTTCCTGTTTATCTTTGGGGAAAAAAAAAAAAAATCTTTCTTCTCACTGTGAAATGTGGTAAAATTTAAGACAGACTCCAAAATGGTTCAAGGACAGAGCTGAAGAGAAATGAGGGATTTTCACCTTTTCAAACGATACTAAGAACCTTCTTCTGTGACGCTCTGTGTGGATTTGTTATTGTGTATAGCTTCTTAGATACGTATACCGTGCACTTGATATGCTGTATCTAAGGTACAATTATTTCGAGTAGTTTGGGAGGCAACCAAGGCAGCTGTCTTGTTTATCATCATTTCTTTATTTTACCTTGTGCTTTGCCTGCAAGAAACAACTTGGTTTAGTCACAAGCATTGGGTCAGACACTGATGTAAAAATAGCACAGATATGTGATGTGTGTTTAAATAGAAAGTTGCAATTGTAATTTGACATATGTCGTAACCAGACATAAACCATACCAAGTGTTTGGGTGTGGGGTAGCTGTAGAAACTCCAATTAGGGAATAACAAAATCTTTTCTGTTGTTTATGGTATTAACAGACTGTATTTGGTCTTTAAGAGATCCAGCCTGCTGGGTTTGCATACATCTGCTCCTTCATCTAGATAAAAGTCCAGATCATAAGGTCCATCAACCTTCAACTTCATCTTTGAGTCCAGAGCTTGGACCAGAAGCTGGTTGTTCTACTGGAATTAGAGCAAAGTGTGTCTAAATAGCTCCACTTTTTTTCTCAGATTTAAGGCAGGGTGATAAAAACATGTTTGGTCTTGTCCAGTCTGACATCCCAGGAAAATTCCCATTTTGCTTCTGTTCCCACAGCCACAGGTGGCTACGACCCTAATCTTTTTATGACCTTTATCGAGGCAGTGGCCTCCTGCCAAAACCTCTGGTTTCTGTAACTAAGCAACTAAGCAAGGAACTTCTTTACTTTGAGGGTAGTGTTTCCTCGCAGGTAAGTTGGGACCTCACTTGACCTGTCACTTTCCCTCTCCATCTCCCAGGATGGAGGGAATGTTCCAGGGATTCACTCACAAATAGCTCAGTATTCTTTTCTAGGCTGGCTAAATTTTTGCCTGGCCAATCTTTTAGAAAAGAGTAAGAAAACTTAATTCTTGCCGTAGCGCTAAAGAGGCCCATTATACAAGTCACTTGGGATAAGAGGGAATCCAGGGTTAATCACATTTTTAAAAGTATGAAATTTAGCATAGTAAATAGGTCCCTGAAGCCTTTTAGACTAGATGTGGTTTGCATACAACTTTTTTTTATGTAATTATAATATTTTAAATCTGTCATAACTGTTTTTCCAAAACATTTTAGAAGTGGAAGAATAGGCATAAATTCTGCTACCGCTTGCACAAACTCTGCTAATTCTTATGAGCCCTTTTTTTGAAATATTTCTGTTTCTATTTTGAAAACAGTCCCATAAAAGCTGTACAATCTACTTCCTCTGGAATAGAATATTTTGCTACAGGTAAATAAAGTTTGAAAAACCACAGTGCACTTAAAAACAGTTGATGCATGGAAACCAATACAGAATAATACAGTTACGAAGAGTTTATTCTGTGTCTTCGTAAATGTCAAGAAATGTTGCAGGAGTAAGTGAATTTTGCAACCACTTTGCAGTTTTTCTCACAATTTGCTACTCGCTTTTCAAAACAAGATTGTTTGCAGCTCACAATTAGCACTTTTTCTCTTCATTAAAATCATTTCCCAGATGCTTCTCAAACTTAAGTAAGCAATCATGTTCCACTCTCTTTCAGAAAGAATAATACCTCTTTTTTGCCTCAGGCATCTTTCAATGTTTGTCATGTGCATGTTGGGACACGATGGGGACTGAGAGAGTTTGGAGTGTTGCTGCTTGTCCAGGAAGATTGTTTTATGTCACATCGAGTCTTCTTGCCTAGAGAAAAGAACACTGAGGGGCAATCTTATCAATACTTATGAATACTTAAAGGGAAGGTGCCAGGGGGATGGGAACAGTCTTTGTTCAGTGGTGCCCAGTGACAGGACAAGAGGTAACGGGAACAAACTTGAGCATAGGATGTTCCACCTAAACCTGAGGAGAGACTTCTTTCCTTTGAGGGTGGAAAGCACTGGCACAGTCTGCCCAGAGAGGTGGTGGAGTCTCCCACTCTGGAGCCATTCCAAACCCGCCTGGACGCCGTCCTGTGCCACTGCTGGAGGTGCCCCTGCTCTGGCAGGGGGTGGCACTGGGGGAGCTCCAGAGGGACCTTCCAACCCTGACCAGTACGTGATTCTGTGATTTTCCCACTATTGAGACCCCTATCACTCAGCTGAAAGAAACTCTGAAAGCTGAAGTTCCTCTTTTTCTTTAACCATGTGTCTGACTGAAAAAGGCAGGTATCTATAAAAACATAATTTCAGGTAGACCTGGAGATTGGAAAAGAGAATGAACTTTACACGCTTGAGGCACCTATGGTAGAAAAGTCATATTTTTATATATTCTCCTTTAGGAACCAGATGGTGTGCAGATACAACCTGGTCTGCAGCTCTGCCCTCACTGGACACTTTTGCTTAAGCATCTTTGACATGTATATAAGTTCTTAGGCAGGACTATATGAAATGTATATAGTACACAATTATTTACTAATACACTATGTCAATTGCAGGACTAATGTTCTAACAGTAAAAGTATGAGTATGCTCCCCATCAGCTCAATGGGTATTTGACAAGCCACTGCTGAGTAGGCAATCACTGGTCAACTGCATCGCCTACACTTTGCCAGGTTTTGTGATCAAAGTTCACCTGTACACCTGGAAAGGAACACAACGAGACAATAGCTGGGCTGGGGAGGCCCAAACACATGCTGACCTTGCTCCTTCCAAGCCCGTCACAGGAGCCATCAGCCCGTCAAAGCGTCATCTCCACAAACTCAGAGAAGTGAGGGGCACAAGGGCAGAGGGGAATCCAAACTAAGGACTCAGAGGAAAGGATGTGCTGTCCAGGCCATCCTGGGATGTCCCAGAAAAACCTCAATCCCAGAGTCCACTTGGAAACACATCAAAGTGAGTCAGTGATGGAGGAGTACCTTTTGGATTGAGTGGGGGTCACTGCCTAGGGCTGTGGGATGCATTACAGGATGCCGGGGAAGAGAATCTCAGGGTTGCACAGGACTTCTTCTGGGATCTTTAGAGGAGGGATCTAGGTGATTGAGGGAGGAACAAGTGTGGGAAAATAGAGGCATAAGGGATAAAAAGAGCTGCTCGTGTAGACACTTTACTGGTTGGTTGCTTATCTGTCTATGACCCAAGCCTGATCAGTACAGCCTGTCTTATCTATTAAATTCCTCTCTAACTTTTTCCCATGGGGAGTAAATATAGATCTTACTAACGGACCTCCGCCTTGCTCAGCCAGAGAGGGGAGCAGGTTGGTGCCGTTGATGCTGTTTGGTTTTGTGTGAGTGCTCCGTGTGTCTGCGCTCTATATGGCCAGCCATCTATGTATGTGTATGTGTATATATGTGGTGTATACATATGCTCTGTGTGTGTCTGTCAATGGGGAATACATTTTCCGCCTTACTACTGATTGGACCTGGGGGCATTGCAGCAACCTTGCCTCTCTCAAGCTGCCCTATCCAGCACAATATATTTTCTGGAATGGGTTCATAGAATCACAGACTCGTTTGGGTTGGAAGGGACCTTAAAGATCATCTCATTCCAACCCCCTGCCCTGGGCAGGGCCACCTCCCCCCAGCCCAGGTTGCTCCAAGCCCCGTCCAACCTGGCCTTGAACACCTCCAGGGATGGGGCAGCCACAGCTTCTCGGGGCAACCTGCGCCAGAGGCTCGCCTCCGCCAGAGGAAAGAATGTCTTCATAATACCTAATCTAAATCTGCCCTCTTTCAGTCTGAAGCTATTACCCCTTGATTGATGTTTTATTTCAGTGAGTAGGTATCTTCAAAATCTTATCAAGCAGTATACCTTTTCACATTTTTCAGAACCCTTTGAATTACTATTACCAAGTTAAAAAAAATAATTTCTGTTTTTGTTTTCACTTTTCTTCTCTTCCATGGCTTTGACTCATGTGCACTTGCCCAGCTCAGTGTCAGTTTTGTTCATTAGAGCCAAGCCAAGGTCATACAGTTGTGCTTCACAGAGCAGAAAGTTGTAGACAACTAAACCCTCGAGCTGCGAGTTGCATATCAAGATTTCGTCTGTGACAATTTTCACTATTTAGTTTTGTTTAGATTTTACTCCATATTGTTTAAGGCAAAGATGTGTTTATGCAATTTGTTCAGCTCTGTACCTATACCCACTTATTCGACCTTCACCGCCTACCATGTCTCTAATATGATCATTCTTTAGATATTAGAGGTAATACAGAGGTAAAATATTTTCAGTATGGATAGTGTAAAAAACCTTCACTTTTCATGTGACAATTAGGGCTGCACAAGTGTTGAAATATACTTTGGGGGATGCACATATTTGCTATTTAAAAACAGAGTGTAAAGGGAGAGGTAAAACTGCATATTAAAAAAAAAACAAACACCACCACCAAAAAAAAGAAACACCCTTCTACAGAGAGGGAACTCTGAAAGCAGCAGACACAGTTTGAGCATTAGTGATTAGATAGTACTTTCAAGCCTATTTGTTTTGAAAAATCTGGCCTTCCTACGCGGTACCCTTCAGGATGCAATGTAAATTGAACTGCGGGGCACTCTATAGCAAATCTACAGTCATTATCTCTTCGTTGATTCTGTCTTGTGTCTCATAACTTTTCAGAGGTACATGTGAAGCTCCTCTCATAAAAGCTATTACTTTGTCTCCATGATACCTGTTGATATGAGATGATGAAATAAAGATGATTACTCATCCCAGCAGGCACCTGCTTTCACCTTGTTGTGTGTAGTTTATCACAAACATTGCTGTGTGGTATTTCAAGTCGAAAATTAGGCAGATGCAAGAACATAACATATGCCACTGGGCCATTTTATGTCTTCTAGCAGTACACATGAGAAGTTTATAATGCCATGAAAGCAACATTATACAGATGATACAGCAAATTTAAACAAGGCCCACTGCCAAAGGTGTGCATGGAAATGGGACCTAACTACTTCATTTCTCACTTTGAGAGCAGAAATTTTGCACATAACATACTGAAAAATTCTGTAGAACAGAAAACTGACAAAGATTAAACGTACTTTTAAATAAATCAGGAAAGTTAAGATGCCTTTATCAATGCTAATGCACATTTACAGTTTATATTATTTTTTGAATATACTTTTCCATAATTTGAGGGGAAATATTTTTTGGTGAAAAAGTAAACACCTTCAAATTAAGGTTCTCTCAGGTTTTGTATATGCAAAGCACAAATAGGTATAAAGGTACAAAAAAGCTATAAATGTAGCAAATATGGCTTTAAATATTAAAATAAAATAAAAAATCAAATATTATCTCCAAACTTGTGCAGGAACATATGTTCCTAAGAATATCATCTGTCCGTCAAAATCAGATGAATCCTGAAGCCTTTGTCCTTGGGTGATATTTCTGATGATAGTTTTCTAAAGCAATAACTTCCTCCCCTGATTTGTAACATTTGACATTGCTCTTTAGAACAACTAAGCAGACTCAACAGAGGAAACAAAGGCAAAAGGACGGGCAAAGTAAAAGACTCATAACTTCTATGCTTCATTTTGAAACATAGCCGTATTTTACAAGACCACTCTACTCCTGAACTCTGAGCCCATAAAGGAAATTCTTGCTTTTGTTCTTTTTGACACTAACTAAACTTATTTCACTAACTAACTTCTTTTAGTGTGAGCACGATATTAAGTATTATGCCCACCAAAGTCTGTGCTTATTATGAGTTTGAGTCAGGCTCCAACCATGCATATGTGAAGTACCTCGTATATGAATTTCCCTAATCTTGAAATCTGTTTTACATTAAAAATGTAAGAAATAACTGGAAGAGTTAAATTTTGTTTTTTATTTAGTATTCAGGGAAAGGGAAGTTGTTGGTTGAAACTACTGTATTCATGTTTGAGTTTCATGAGCATAAAACGTAGTCATATTTAAATTGAGCCAATTATTTCAAAAAGTTGGTTTTGATATTTCAGCTTAAAAAAAATCTTTTAATAATCATGTTTTACATTTTTTTATAGAAGTCACTGAATTCACATAGGAAGAAAAAATCCTGTTAGATAACAATTTTTTGGGATTGCATTTTTCAACATAAAGAAATGTTTTTGTCAGATTTTTTATGATACAACTGTAAGTCTGACGCACACCACTTTAAAAAATGCCTGTTCTCTAACACTGGCCTGAAAATAATGTGTAAATTAATTTGTAAAAGACACTTGAGATGACTTTCTCTAAAATATATTTCAATGATGATCTGTCCTTCATGGGAGTTCCTAGTATCCTTTTTACAAATGAGGTAAATGCTTTACTTCCTGTTCTAATATGTTAATTATTTTTCAACTAATCTGTAAAACTATTTTGTAGCTTAAAAAAAAAAAAATCATTATAAAAAACTGGGACCCAAAACAGGATTTGCTTAAAAGACAAACAAGCGAATAACTCAAAGGTAATGGAGTTTGTTCCTGATAGAATAAATTATGACAGAGGGTTTATGTGTAGGAAGAGAAAATTTATATTTGATCATTTGCCTATTTTGCTAGAAGTGGCGACACAATGGAACTAAGCTAGTGTGAAAGAATTAGAAAGTGCAACTCTCAGTGAAGAAAAGTGAAATTGAATTATTTCTGCTAGCTTTAATAGAAAATATGTCAGGGTGCAACAGCCAGGCTTTAATGCCATTCTACAAGCAGGTAGGGAAGGAGGAGACATATCCTAAAAGTATTTGTGTCTGACTCATAGAATTCTCTTTTTCAAAAATAACACTGAGCGGAAATGTGCCTTTCTACATCTGCAGATAACTGAATTCCTTAAAAAAACAGGCCACTGTTATCAAAAGTCTGGTGCATATGCAAACAACAGAACAGGTGAAAATGAATCAAGATATTTAGGTATTCATATAAATATCTAAAAGTGTTATTAGTTACATAAACAGAGAAAATCGTTTTAATATAAGATTTTCATCCTGATTTTATTTTGATTAATATATTCAGAAGCGGAAGGATATGACTAAAAAAATATTATAATAAGCCTTTGAGATTCCCATCAGCAATTGTATTTTCCAACCAGAAGAACATCTAACTGATCACAAACCATATTTACATTCATTGTAAGGCATCCACATAAATCAAAGTGCCCTGAAAAAAATTCACAAACGTTCGCTAAAATGTGACAAAAATGAAACTTAAATTTGAATTAACTTAAAAATGCTAAATGCTCCTTGCTTCCCTGATTAGCAGAATAAAGTTGTTCCTCTTTACAAACCCCCCTTGGTCTATAATCTAACTAGTTTATATGGATTGCATGAATAAAAACCATGCATTTCTTTAAAATTGCTATCTGAGCAATTTAGGATTACACATCTTATTGACTTTCAATGCCACTCTTCTTACTAGATCAATCATGTACATGTAAAAATCTCATCCCAAATCCTGAGATTGAGTTTAAACTGTACACAGAGGTCTATAAATACCTTGTCTTCAAATTAACTTGAAAACTTTTGAAGCACACATTAAGATAGGGTTATTTAATCAAACCCAATGTCCTCTTGTCCAGGCTAAACTCTTCACCTCTCTACAGTCTCATTGCTTAGACGCTGGAGAGAGTGGTTATTTTCAAAGGACAATTCATGCTGTCCTAAAAGAAGTTTCTGAAATAGTAGGAACAAATCCAATCCCTATTTACTTCTAATAGACTCCACAAACAGTAGCACTTTATCACGTGAAAGACACGATATGGGTCTGATTCCAGCTGGAGTGTTAGCCCCGTGTGCAACGTGGCATTGTGTTGTATATTGTACCCTTCCGGAACAATTAAAGAGATGCTCAATAGATATTTAAAACAATAAACACTGGATAACTGCCTCTTTTACCCCAGTTCATGCTGTGGAAAATGCTACCTTCTTAACAATCAACATTTTCAGCAATTTATTTGTTTACTGCAACACTTTTATTTAAAGGAAGACTCTTTGATAATCCTATGCCCATCATTTACTTAGTTTAAATATTGGTTTTGCTTGAAGAGTATTTTCCAGACTTTTCCACAGGTATTTGTGTTCCCAACCATTTTCTTAACTGGACTTTCAAAGCATAAAAAGTTGTCAAAGAGAAGGAATAGCCACACACCTTGGCTGAATTCCTAGCAAAATTCAAGTTGTAGAATAAGGGTAGAATAGTAGGATGGGATGGGAGCTAATACTCACATCTTAGTAGATACCGTTACTTATCTGTGTTTATTGATTGGACAATATTAATGGAACAATACATCTCTGATTGTAGAAAAAAAATAGAAGTAATAAAGAATACAGAAAGAATAAATCTTAAATCTTCTATAAATATTTGCATCACCTCCTGCCTTCTTTTTTCACACCTTATACTTCCTTATTCCATGAACAATCACATCAGCATTATTAAGTTTAAGGTAAGTCAGTGAAAGTAAAAGGTGACAGAACTAGTCATTAATGAAACTATAGAGAAGATATCATGGAAGTCAAAATTTGTTAACCATTATACACAAGTGCAATAGAAATCTTCAATTCCAAGTAAAGTGCAGGGAGAGATAGTGATAATCTTATACATCACCCTGCGCTAGCAAGGGCTGACTTTTTAATTGCAACTGGAGAGTATATTGTGGAATGTTTTAAACAAAAGAACTAACTGCCAATAATTGTTTTGTGTGTTCAGTAAGCAAGGGCGCTGTGTGAACATTTTATTAATGTTGCCAGAATAATCATAAAGCACAGATGGTTTGTCCCCAAGACTGTCGCACAAGACAGTGAAGTAGAAGGGTAATTAATGTGTGGAAGATCGTGAAGCATGTCTTATTCTTTTCTTGAGGAATTATTTTAGTTCTTATCCAGGGGAAATAAAACTTAAAAAAAAATACAAATAAGAAAAGAAATAAAAAGAAGAAGAATATAACCGGGGGAAAATATTATACTGAAGTCAAGAAAGGTATGCCTATTTACATCAGCCTACGATCCAACCCAATATTTTCATTGTTGAAAAGCCAAGGCTGCTTTAGGGATCAGGGTATCTGAAGCAAGCTTTTCTCTTTTCAGGGAGCTGATATACAACCCATTTAACTCACCCCTCCCCTATTCACCTTCACTTTCCACAAAAATTCTAAGTATCCTTTACCTGGAAATGACATGTCATGTTTGACAAAAAATAGAAAATACTTGAAAAAGCAGTAACCTTTATTTTAGAGACTACTTTTTATGTGCATTCACGTATGTTCTGCATTCCCAGATGGTTAAACCCAAATACCTTAAACATTGGAGTTATCTTGAGGAAAACAGAGCTGCGACCGATACTGAGAAAAGCTAGGTGGTTTTAATTCAGAGAAGTGTCCCAACATTTAAATGCTGTTCTTTGACCTACACATCGAGGCCCTACTTTCACAATGTGCACAAGCATATTTTTAAATCAGCCTTTATTCAAAAGGCACTTCACGGCACCTGTACTACTGTAGTGGCTTGTTCTCATGTCACATTTGAGCCCTAATCCCTGACTGTCCAAAATAGCTATATGTCTGCATACACATCGGTATGCATGAAGTGCCTCTCTCTCTGAGGAAACTTGAATTTGGGCCAGGAGGAAAAAAAAAAAAAAAAAAACGAAAACTATCTTGCTTTGTATTTCGCTCCTTTTAGTACATGTGTGGAATATACATATTGAGTAAGCCCCTGCTGGATCAACTTGCCTCACCCCTAGCCCAGCAGGCTTGGCACCCTTACACATCTCCATCCTGCACCCTTATTTGCCCTCAAAGTCATGCTGCAAAACAAGGCAGTCTGTGTAACACACTCTAATTTTTTTAGAAATTCTTATGCCACCACGTCCACAAGACAGACATTGAGGAGCTGGAGCGTGTCCAGAGAAGGGCAACGGAGCTGTGAGGGGTCTGGAGCACACGTCTGGTGAGGAGCGGCTGAGGGCCCTGGGGGTGTTCAGCCTGGAGAGGAGGAGGCTGAGGGGAGACCTTCTCGCTCTCTACAGCTCCCTGAAAGGAGGGGGTAGCCAGGGGAGGTCGGTCTCTGCTCCCAAGGAACAGATGACAGGGCAAGAGGAAACAGCATCAAGCTGTACCAGGGGAGGTTTACATTGGAGATGATGAAAAATTTCTTCACCAAAAACGTTATCAATCACTGGCACAGGCTGCCCATGGCAGTGGTGGAGTCACCATCCCTGGGGGTATTTAAAAAACAGGTAGCTGTGGTGCTGAGGGACATGGGTTAGTGGCAGTGTTAGGTTTACAGTTGGACTTGATCTTAAGGGTCCCTTCCAACCTAAACAATTCTATCATTCTATGATTCTACAGTGATGTGGAGCTACTTTGAATTACGTGTCTCTTTCCAAAAAAAAGGCTGGCTTGTAAAATGAGTCTGTGCAGTCATTTTTCTTAAATGTTTCTGTTCCCACTTTAGCCTAATAGTGCTTTATTTTGGAGTTCTCTGAAGCATCATCATCTGAGTGAACTTGTGTACTCTTTTACATCTGGAAGCTTTTCTGGAAACCTTAATGTTAGGGTTCTCCTTAGCCAGTCAGTGTCCCAAGGAAAACGGTTCAGTCCTAGTCAAGGGTTCAAGGCAGGTAAAGCACAAATGGAACATAAAAGGCATCACAGCAATGTGGCAAGAGAGCTTGTAACTGTCTCCATGAAATGATATTTTTTTTTCAGTGGTCAGATGTGGGTAGATAAATCCAAAACCCAGGTTCTTCATGATCCTACCGACTGGCATATTGCTATCGGTATCTCAGGGGCTGCAGGCCATGGACACTCCTTCGTGAGGGGGAGAGGGGTGAAAGTGCTTTCTTTGAGAGGGTCCTCCCATATTGTATATAAGCATCTAAGAAAGTGTTCTGGGTAAAGAATCTCCAAGGATTTTGTCATGTGTTTAGCCCCACCATGATAACAAAGCTGATATCGGACTTCAGACCTAAGATGGTTAATGAGATAAGCTTTTATCGTATCAGTTTGATCCATTATCAGCACTCTGAGAGAGGAAAAACAACCTTCTAAAGAACCTACTGATCTTTTCTGGAATCCTAAGAGTAGAAGAGAGAATTGGAAACAATTCTGTATAAAATAAAGCAAATCCACACAGATTATTGTACTTCCCCTCTTTTTGCATCTTAGCAAGCTGCAGTTCAACACAGTACTTTTGTGCAAGCCACAAGTACCGTTACATATGATTCTTGCCAGCTTTCCCCTCAGGGAACTCTGATGACTACAGTTGAAGGATCATATCTGTCCTTTTCTATCACTTGTCCAAATACCTGGGAATTAAAACCTTAAATTCCTTGGAGCACTGTCTGCTGTTGATCTGAGCTTGTCCCTTTCAAAGTGCTCCTAAGTCTTGCTAATGCCTTGCAGGTGCAAGAGACATGACAACTTGGGTTCATACCAATTATTTCACACCTTTCTGCTTTTTCTGAAGTTTGTGCATCATCACCGTGTGATGCGTAGTGACAGCCATGTCAATTTTCTGAACCTGTAGCCACTTCTCAGAATACTGTAAATCCTGGGGATAGCTCTCAGTGTGAGCCATCAGTGTAGGAAGAGATCTAACAAATAAAGTTACAACTCAATGTATAAAATGAAGCACTTCTTTGACTAAGCATTATGATACTACTCAGCGGAGTACTAATGCTACACTGTGATGCTTCAGAAGTATGACTCAAAGAAATACTCTAAAATAAAACAAACACACAAACACATTGTATTTGCTATATATTAAAAGTATCTACTTTCCAGAAAAAAAAAAACCAACCCAAAACCCAAAACTATTACCTTATTCTGTAAAACTGAGAAAAAACATTCCTGTAACTTTAAGTAGAAAATTAACTAATAAAGGATAATCACAGCCCATTACAAAACTACTTAAAAAGCTTATCTGCACAATTAGATATTTTGGAAAACCCCATGCTGAGAAGTAAGCGCAAAGGACTAGTTTGAAAAATCATAATTTGTGACAATATTCCAATCAAAGTCCAGTACTGATAACTCCAGGAAAAGGAGACAAAAAGACCATGCTACACTGAGATCACCTCCTGATCCAACAAAAGAAGTACAAATGGGATGGAACGTGAAAGATAGATAGTAAATTGATCCCTCCTTCAGCTAGGCTTGCTCACATTTCAAGAAGTATCAATACCTCGTCACTATTTATTTCACAGACGGTTTTCTAAAAAATAAAACAGTGGATATAATTTTCAGAGGATGAAGACAACACAGTGAGATGGTCAAAACCTTTTTGTTTAGATACAGAAAAGCTGAGATGACCTGGGGAAAGAATTTACTACCCAGCAAGAAACAACAGACTGAAAATGGAAGCAAATCATATGTACCAAAATTTTATGAGCTGCTGCAGAAGATTATACAACAACTTGAGATGCCTGTGTAACAGATAGACAAGTACAAACCTGATTATGTCCATAAGATTAAGACCTGGTTTGGAAAACTGAGCTCTGCAAGATTTCCAAGGAAGAATTTTGATCTGAAGGTCAAGTCAGACAATAAGCAGTATAATGTGATTTACCACAGTTTGAGCCCAAGAGGTCTTCTTTTAGGTACCAACAAAGCAAGAAAGCAAAGCATACTCCAATAATTTGAAAATTTTCATGGAAGGAAGGTATAAAAAATGGATCAGTGAAATAATTTTAATGTTACTGTATTATACAAGACCACATGAAAAGTAAAAGGTATTTTTGTCATTTTATGGAGTTCATCTGCTAAAGAATATTCCAAGACTCTGGAGGAAAAAAACAAAAACAGAAACAAACCCCAAAATTAAACACCCCTTCCTCACCAATTTAAAAAAAAAAAAAAAAATAAACTCTTTCCAGAAGAGAAATGTATTTTAAAAGAAGATCTTAGAATAACAACCTGATCTAAAGGGTTGAGCAGTCTCCATGAAAAACTACCTAAAGTCCATGAGGAACTGGATTTATGTTTCCAAAACTGTAGGAAGTGAGATGTCCTAGGACAGAAGGAAAAAGAGAGAGAGATGGGAGAAAGAAGGGAATAGAAAAAGAACGAACAAACCCCCACTATTTAGGTGTATGAGACAGAGCATTATCTTGTATTAACATGTGGTAATCAGCTTAATTATCATTATTTTCCAGCATTAACATTATTTAAAGATGGGGAAGTAACAGAAAAATAGGCAAAGGGATGCACAGTTTGATTCACTTGAAGTATGCACTACAGCCGCAGTAATGTCTAGCACCCAGCATATATCCTGTTAATAACTTCCCTTTTATCAGCAAAAACTCTCAGCGCTGCTGTTACATAAGATGAAGAAAGGAATGCAAATATGCAAAAAGTCAGAATATTCAGAGATAAAAAATAGTATGAAAAATTAAAGTATATAAAAATCCATTCAGTCTCCAAACACTCAGCTTGAAAAGAAAGCCTCAAGCCTATTTTTTTTAAATCAAACCACAGATTTTGTATTCAATAATACTGATTTATGTGTCCTATTTGACGACTAGCACAAACCCTTTCCCACAAGTAGTTACACTGCAGGAGGGGCATGCTGTTCTCTCTATATTAAGCAAGAAAATATTTACAAAACAATAATCAAATCAATATATATCGTGGCCTCAAGATCACTTCCACTTCAGATACATTTGAAAAAATGGTGCTCTAGGCATCAAAGCCCTCATCTGATAAATCACATATAGGCTGCCAAGTAACCAGTAAACCATTCCCATAACAAAGATGAATAATGACCTGTACGGAGTTTATAAAAATGTTCTTAGGAATGTCCTTAAATAAAAGTCATGGCAAACATAAATGAAGTGCATATAAAATAAGTCTGGGAGCTCACTGCTGAATGGTGGCCATAAATGATATACTGATGATGGTGAAAATGAACATGAAATATTAGAGGACAAGGCTGATGAAAGACTGCTTTTTCTGTTTGCCGAGATACTGTGGGAAACATATACCTGCTGTTGCTTCTTAAATTGACTTCAGCTCAATACTGTACCTGCAATGAAATATCATGTCTCGTCTTTGTTTACATATACAATAACCAGAATAGTAAGTCCTTTTGATGGGAATGTCCAGCCCTCTTAACAGTATAGAGAAATACAAGCGGAATGTGTATTTTCTCTGAATCCAAAGGTTCAGTTCTGCCTTCATTTATGTCAGTGTCGGTCTTGAAATTTCTGCTGCCTTGAGCAGAGTTGATTGATATAAAGCTGCTGAAATAAAGAACAAAAAAAAAATTGTATCAGAAAGGAAAACACTTCGGAGAAGATAATAAAAGGAAGAATTCAAAAGAATTAATCAGTCAAGTAGACTAGACTGCAAAAAGAGATGGAAATTGAAGACAAGCATATCTGTAGCATCGCCATATCTGTATTGGTTTCCAATTTTTCTCCGTTTATAATTTATAATCCTGTGAATTACTTATTCATTCCTACTTGAATCACAAAAAGATGTTGTGTGAACCTGCCAGCTGATATTTATTAAGTATATTGAAAATGTACTGACTATCACACTGGACACATTTAAGGCGTGCTTTAAAAATGTCAGGTGGAAAATTTTTTTAGAACAACATACTTTAAGAATAACTTCTACATTGGGCAATGGAATGGGAGCTGACCAGAAAAAGAGTGACGTAGAGAAGGCTAATTCATCAACCTGACACTCAAAAGCCTTTACCAGACTGAAATAATGAGTGGAAATAGTGGATATGCTTCACGTCTGAAGGGGTGGGAGAATGAGGAGAATAATACTGAAGATAAGAAGTTCCATATATCATTATATTTATTTTCCTGAGGTTCAGTTCCATACTAGGCCGCAAACTAAATTCAGTAAATTGAAACTATAAAAAATGATGTGTTTGGTAGAATTTAAATCCCCATTTTACTTCCTTGCCGTTGTAGAACATTGCTTCCTGAGTTTCAAAAAGCTGGTTTTCATTGTGAAAGGCAGCCTGTGTGTTCTTATTCCTCTGAGTAAGCTCAGGTTTAGAACTTTTATCTTCTTGGTGACTACTGCCTTTCTGCATTCCTGTTCTCTGTAACAGCATAAAGGACAGACCATTTCTTGGAATATCAAGGAAAGAAACACATGGATCCTGGTATTATCATGTGTTATGTCTCACTCAAAGATTGCATTTCTCTTTGGTTGAACATCTAGCTTTTTCCTTTATTTCTCTTCGTGATGAATGATAATATTTTCTGAGCAACCATATTATTCCATGTTAGTTTTTGAATTTATCAAACAATAGTGGCACTAAGGTATACCAGGATAATTTGTATGTATCAGAAAATATATCCATTTTCCATTTCAATACTCGCATTGATTTTATTTGATTTCGAGGCACTTAAACTCCACCTACCATAGTGATTGTGTAAAATGGAATGGGAACAATATTCTCTATTCTCTGATTATAACTGAAGCTATGCCCACTTTTTTATTGTTCTGTGAGTTACAGGTTGTAGTAGGTCTGACTCTGCAATAAACTGAGAGAACACAGTTGATTTCAACATATGTAGTAAGAAAACCAAAAAAAAAGTTCAGCAGTGCCTGTATAAAACACACATTTCGGCACCACTTTCAAGTGACTTCCATTTTTCTCTCCCTCCACCCTACCTACCAATAAAACCAGTTTAAAAAAAAAAAAATGCAAAAGACTGCCTATCGCAGGGTTGGAATCTCCATTGTATTGTTCCTGCAAAATGAAACATGAAAGGTGGAAGAGATCTGGTGAACTTTCCACCAGCAGTATAGGGAAGGCCGTATTAACCTCTCTATCTAGAAACAAGAACAGTAAATCTCATCCTCTCCTGATATATCACTTATAAAAATCTTTGTTGTATCTTCCATTTAATATTTTAATTGCTGCAGTACAGATGCATACTGTATTTTGTAAGAAAAACTTTTCAATATGTCTCGCTTGTACGCTGACAGGTATTACCTTCTAACCCACTTACAATTAGGGAAAAAGATTTTGCCTACTGTGGAGAAATTAGCAGATTGTTCATGCAGCTGACTTCACAAGGACAAGCAACTAGAGGTGACTGAAGATTTTTCAAAATGTATGAAAATAGGATGTCATTTTATATATGTGCTTCACAATCAAATACCATAATTTCTTCCCCTCTTCAGGCTTGTAGGAAGATAACTCTCATTAATTTTTTTAATTAGTTGTTATTTGTTGCATTCTGTAATCTAAAATGGAAATAATATAGTAGAATAAAATATTTTTACATCTGTGCACCTAGAGAGTTTCCAACGGCGTGTGTCTTCCTTAGAGAAGGGTTGTTACTATTAGGAGAAACCAGTAATTTATATCAAGATTACTACTGGCTCTATTTATGACAAAAATATATGGCAGGGTCATTTATTCTGTTCAGTAGAACCAAAAAGATCTGTAGGTTTCCTTCACAACATCCCAAAACTATTACTTCATTTCCATTTCCTAAAAGTCCCACTTCGGTGCCTCTTCTTTAATCATGACTCCTTCCCTAGACCTTCTGCTTTCATCTCCTACCACGTGTCCTTTTCAATAGACATATCCTTCTAGTTACTACAGATCTGCTGTACGCCCAAACTCTGAGCTGGTTCCTCCTCTGTTCTAACCAATACTTACATCGTGCTTGAAACACAGTGTCTGGAACACCTGATGGCATTAATGAAGCCTGTGATTGATTTTGGATCAAAGATTTTCTTGGTAGCAGCCATCATCAGCTCTCAATGTATTCTACAATAAGCCACCTTTTTATAGCAAAGATTTTCAAATAAGCCTCCTAATCTGTGTGTAAGATTTACAAAGCTGCTGCCTTTTGATGTTTAAAATACATTTTGCGCGATGGACATATCTTGTTGCCCATATGGCTTTAATTTCTGAGATACTTGGATTTCTTTCAAATGTTCATTTCATCAAATCTCTGTGAGGTAGTAAGGTGTTATTATGCTTATTTCAGAGATGGGGAAATGAAAAAGGGAAACTTAAAGTCTAGGAGACATCTTCTGATTCAGGCAGCTAAAATTGTTTTGGGAAGCTAGATGTCTCTCAATGAGTCATCTCAACAAATTGCCTGTAACACCTGGCATCTATGTTTAGCAGGTACCTGAAATATCGGGGATGTATGCCTCTCGTGCAGGATATCTTGAAATCGTGGGTGTCTGACCCACTACCCATCCAGTTGTCTCTCTCACCACACATCTCTCCATCTCACCCCCAATGCCATTTCTCTCTCTCTCAAGCAAACACATACACAGAGAATTATTCCTCTTTGTCACAAATGCCTACTTTTCGTTGAACCAGTTTACAAGCTTGTAGGTTTCACAGCTGATATTCCAAAAATTTTTGTAGTCTTTCTTTTCTTGTTAACTTGTAAACTCTCACCAAGGTACTTTTAGAAGAAGCACCATCTCTCATATACTAGGATTTGCTAGAGATGCTAGATGCTCATTATCTTATATCCTCCATTTAAATTGCTGTATGTGCCAAAGAAGTAGCACGGATTTCTCCCCTTTCCTCCGCATCCGCTTCATCCTGCCCATATCTAGGCACTGCAATTCTTCTGCAAATGCTTTGCTATATGTAACTCTACATAGCTTTAGTCTTGTAGCAAAAGTTTCTGTCATTATTCAGAATGCAGAAGAAACTTTAAGTCCCTTTGATGCATTACAGCTCACATCACATCATATCACTTTGAGCCACACAAAGCCGCACGTCGACAGAATCAGACATAACAAGACACAAAGCATCAAATCTCTTTAGTCTTATACTCAAGGTGCAAAGACAAATGCTATCACAGAGGCTTGTAAGGCTGCTTTATAAAACTCATCACCGGAAAGCAGTGCATCTTGCAGCAGTGCTACACTTTAAGAGCTTCAGTAGAGCACTAATATGTTGTTTGATAGCATAATGGCAGTACAAACTGACGCGGTGGAATGAAGTGTTGCTAAACATAAAAAGGCAATACAGTAAATAAATCTAGTGGCACAAGTTTGCTGTAAGGAGCAGCATCGGTGAAATACAGTATTTTACCAACACCTTACCTTCCTACTGATTTTTCTGTTTACACCCCTGTTAACTAGCATCCCATCTAGAGTACATGCTATTTTCACAGCACTCCCTAAGCTAGGCACATCCAAGAACAGACCATCTGTTCCCTTTTGAAAGCCGTGAAAAAGAGTATGATTCTTGTTTGCCCAAAGTTTCAGACTCCCTCCTAAGGATCTTTCAGTCCTGAAATCTGTCCCTCCCAGTACCGACTAGTAAAACATTATGGTACTGTACACCGATTAGTTTGCCCTAATGGAGTAGTTTCAAGTTTTTGAAGGATGAAAGGCAACATTTATTTTGATGTGCTTTCGATGGGGTGCTCTGGGCAAATATTGTGCATGGTCTGCGATGGTGTAATTAGGGAACAGGTTTGTTGTATGATTCTTTCAGGATGGTTTACTGTCTGACTGCTTATTGGTAATAATATTAAGAGTAACAGTGATCTAGTTGCAGGAAAATGCTGGTAAAATACCACTGTATTTTATAAAGCTGTTATGAAATCACACATTTAAGTACTGAGCGTGATATATGTATTTTCTGTAGAACACGACCTTTAAGTTGCATCAGATTAAAGCATTGTTCAAAATGTTTATATACAAACGTGTCTTATACAAATGGGAATTTTATGTCAGTTGATCAGTTCATTTGACCAAAGAAAGCACGTAACAAAACTGAAGTATGAATGACATTGGAGGGCTTGTCTGATAAGAAAAAAATAATCACATGACATTTGAGAGCAGGTAGGAAGATGTCACGGTGGTGACATATACTTGAAATGAAGGAAGTAGCTGTCTAGTCTTGAGTCGTCATTGTTTCATTTACCTGTATTTCCTCACCTGGTGATATAAAACATACCATAAAACAAAAATATATTATCCATTTTTAATTAGCAATCAATTGGTTGGCAAGTAGCATTGAAATGTAACTTTTTCAGAAGCAAGAGCTCACAGAAATAGAACATTAGCTTAATTTCAATGTTGTTTGGGACAGTACCCAAAATTAAAGACCTAGCTGGAAAAAAAGTGGTCTTGATTCCCCAAGAACAAAAAATAATAGAGCTTTGCTAGGATCCAACTGATGTAGTGAGAACCATACAGAATGGGTTTCTCTGTGTGTCTCAGGACAGGCAATTTCATGTTTTAACATTAAAAAGTCCATCCTCTGAGTTTTCTGTAAGCACCTATTGTACAAGTGCCAAAAGGCAAGGGTTTGTCTTTCACTGAAGTTTTAAAATTGTGCTTCTGTTCTTAAAATATAACAGTGCAAGTTAAGAATAAACACTTCTACCTTTGTAGGACGCTGATTGAAAAGGGGACCTTTCAAATAGCTTTCAGCTAAAAGCAAGTTCAAAAATTGTATATTGATTCAAAACCCCACAACAGCAGTTGAAAACGAGAGTCTTAGAAAGATGTGGCACTTTTAAGAACTAAGCTTTATTCTTTGTCATCTTCTGCAATTGTACTTTTTCCAAGGCCCTTTCTGCATGAATAAAAAATCTCTCTTCAAAGCTATAATTCCTTGTGTATTTTCAGTGTCTTCTCATAAATAAAAACTGGAAAAAAAAAACAAAACCCAAAAAACTCAGATGGTTCTCAGTAATCTTTTAGTTCCTGACACTTTGGGAAATAAAGACCATGGAAGAGCAAAGACAGCAGCTGGGCATGAATGCCTCTTGGTAGCTAGGTTAAAGGAATTTTGTTTATGCAGCAGTGTCCACTCAGAATGAGGATTACTGAAATAACGACATCTTTGCTCAAAAGTAAGGGATTATGGAAGTATTTATACTCAAGAATGGGATTAAGGAGACTCAAGAGACGAAAAATAAACCTTTGCAGTAGTCCTGCAGCGCTGTAATGATCTTGTGGTTTAAGCACTCAGCATGAAGCTATCTCTCTGTAAACAAAAATGAAACCTGAACTGAAAAATTTGGATCCATATCCCTACGGCCCCTCAGAATTATGCAATGCAAGACAGGGACCTGTATTTTTGTCTACATGCTTTTGTCTGTGTCTACACAAATTAACTTAATTTTGGTGTCCTTTATGATGTTGAATGAAGGAACTTGCTGTATAATATCAAAAGTATAATATTCTGCAGCATAGTAGTTAAATGAAAGCATTTTATAGGAAACACTAAAGAAATTGAGGAACGTGGGTCCTCATTGAAGATTAATGGTAGAGATGCTTCAAAACTTTTCATGGTCTTAGGGGTTAAACTTCAAAACTTTGGAATGTACTTGAAAGTTAATGGGCCAGTTCATGAACTACTGGTCCAGTGCCCTATCTGCATGCAAGCTCACAATTAGCAAGATACACAATTCTGCTGGAGATGTGGACTTCCTGAAATCTTATAATGTCACTCCATAATGAATATGTCCTTTGCAAAATAACAAATGCAAGAAGAGGTGAAATAAGGACTGCTCAGTAAAGGAAAGAATTTGGAGGAAAGAAGCAGCTTCTTGGTTTTGGAGTAACTAAGAAAATGCCTTTTGTTTGTTTCTACTAAACCAAAACAACAATAACAACAAAAGAACCCCACAACCCCCTCCGAAGTTTTAGAGTTATAAAAGCCTGAAACAACGAACTTTCTAAATGATCTATCAGAATCTTAGAATCTCTCCAAATTTTTTTTTCACTGGTTAGAGAGTTATTCAATAGCTGAAATGCTCTATTTTAAGATTGAAGAGATTATAAGACCAACCAAATTGCCTTTTAATGATATATTTCTTAAACATTGAATTATGCTTTCCTTTCCATAAATCTCAAGATTTTAACTTAAAAAGAAAGACATTCATTCTTAACTTAATTATTTGATAAGATTAGAAATAAATTATTAATCTGAATCTCCAAGAAATCTCTATTTCTTCACATATTAAAAAAATCATTTTCCTGTGCTTGTGGAAGGAAAGAAGTGGTAGGCTAACAGTCTACAACACGTCTTCAGCGACAAGGAAAATCCATTTCAGATATCCTTCTTCATGTTTGAGGCATTTCTCCATAAATTCTGTTGGACTTTTTCTTTTCCTCTCCCTCTAGCTCCCACATGAAATCAGCTTTGTCTGACCAAGAAAATGTGTAGACAAGAGAAGGGCTAATTAGCATTGTTCCTTCGGTTAGTACATAAATAATTAACGCTATTCACCAGAGGTCGGTAGCGCACAGTCTTTTCCTCTTTCACCATACTGCTTGCTGCGTAATTCCAGCTCTAGCTCAGGCCTTGCTGCGTGGGGGATTTGGACAAACGGTGAGCACTGGCACCAACTACGCACTGGACGGAGCTGTCCTGTCCCCTGCCTGCACGGCGAAGGTGAAGGGAATATGGAGGAAGAGGTATCAGCCACAGCTCATGAAAATCAAACCAAAGTGAACCAGCTTGAACAAAAAGCAGAGCGGGAAACCTCACCAACGGCATCATGTAAATATTTATCAGCATCTGTTGGGAGCACACGGCTAGGTGAACGTGTTCAAGAACCAGAGCAAATTGTTGGCCAAGAAAAGGAACGGGTGGCTTGCTGGGGCTGGTTAAGAAAACAGCAAATTTTCATACTACTCCCCTGGCTAAATCACCGGTATTGATTACAGCTTTTTTTAGAGCAGGTGAGATAGTCCTCTGGAGCGAGTCCAGAGGAGGGCCACGAAGATGATCAGAGGGCTGGAGGACGCCTCCTTTGAAAAACAGGCTGAGAGAGTTGGGGTTGTTCAAGCTGGAGAAGAGAAGGCCCGGGGGAGACCTTAGAGCCCCTTCCAATCCCTAAAGGGGCTCCAGGAGAGCTGGGGAGGGACTCTTCATCAGGGAGGGGAGCGATAGGATGAGGGGGAACGGTTTCAAACTGGAAGAGGGGAGTTTTAGATTAGATATTAGGAAGAAATTCTCTCCTGTGTGGTGGTGATCCCCTGGGGCAGGTTGCCCCGAGAAGCTGTGGCTGCCCCATCCCTGGAGGTGTTCAAGGCCAGGTTGGACGGGGCTTGGTGCAACCTGGGCTGGTGGGAGGTGTCCCTGCCCATGGAAGGGGGGTGGAACTGGGTGATCTTCAAGGTGCCTTCTAACCTAAACCATTCTATGATTCTGCGATTCTGTGCTGCTCACTGCAGATGCAGTAAGGTGGCACCCTTTGATACACTGTTTGAGAGTCAACATTGCATCCTCTCAAGAAGACTGAGAGATTCAGAGGAGTGAGACATTCAGAGAGAAGAGTTCATAATGGAGCTAAATTGTACTTAGATATTGTATTATTGACAGAAAGAAATGAAGGTAAGGGTAGAAGTAAGAGTAAAGAAGGGCTGAAGAACATGAAATAAGCTTCAAACAGATCTAAGTATGTTCACCCTGCATATTTTGTGTGAACAAATGGAAAAACACTTGTCTTTATGAATAGCACAGATCAATAGTTGTGCTGCTGAAATACATCTGTTTCTGTCCCTGGCAATGACATTCAGAGATAAGCTGAACTATGTATTTCCAATTCATTAACATCACAAAACCATCAAATGCTTTATAAAGTTTATAAAGTAAGTAACAGAGAGTGTTAGTTCTCCATGCATTTCTTCAAGTTTTTATTTTAATTTGTCAACTCATAACTCTCAGAAGATCCCAGACTAAAAAATGTTGTCATCTATGTCAAAGGAAAAAAGACACCTTGTTTAGGTGCAGATCTATCAATTCTTGGTGTACCTAGCAATTTGCCAAGAGTCCCATTTAGTGAACACTTGTGTGAGATTATTGCAATAGAATTACAGAGGTGTGCAACATACTGACATCACAGGCTGCATTCACAAAAGACCATTAAATGGTAATGTCTTTTATTTATCGTTAACTTGAGCAATAGTTGAAAGCTGAAAAGTTCTGCTTGATCTTTGGAAACTTTTAAGTGCAGGTCCCTGTTCCCTGCATATTAATAAGACTTACAGAAAGAGTTTCCATTATAAACATAAGGCTCAGTACGCTGCTCACAGCCAGGATGTGCCTCTGTGATCACATAGAAGGACATACTGCATCTAAAGAAAAAAAAAAAGAGGGTTGTATAAACAGAAGAATTTAATCCCTAGAGAGCAGATGCTTGTATGCCTGTCATCCCACCATCCTGGGAGGTAGTCTCAAAAGCCAAATAACATCTGTATGGATCATGGACAAGGCAGGATGTGTGTTTTTTTTTCTCGGGATGGGCCTTCTCTAGTCAGACTGTCCATCAAACCTGGGCATCTAGTAATGAAGGACAGTCAGGGAAGGGCATATCACCCTCTCACCTTCTCCTCCTTTACCTTTTTATAAGTGAATAATAATAAAAAAAAAAAGAACAAAGAAAGAACAAAGTTACTTTATTTTGCTTTTTAATGAAGAGAGAGGAGCAATCTGCATATCTTGACAATAGCAATGAGAAGGTGTCCCTGCCCATGGCAGGGGGTTGGAATTGATCTTTAAAGTCCCTTCCAACCCAAACCTCTCTATGATTCTATTATTCTTTTAAATTCTGTTTATAAAATATCACAAAGTCTATCTGCATTTTGATACTCTAACAATTGTTTAAACTACTTCCAAAGGCTGTCATTTACTATTCTAATCATATTGGATCATGTTTTTAATCAAATTTCAGTTATGGAAACACATGAATTGCAAAACTGCACAGCACTTCAGTTATAATGCTAATCACAGCCTATGATAGTACTGCAAGTATGACTGCTCCTCAAACGCATGCAGATCCCTGGGCTATGAGGGTTTATTTCATATAAGAAATGAAGATAGTAAAAATGCTCTTCATCGTTCTACCTGTAGAGCAGCATTGCTGAATGTCATCTCTGTTTCTTCCTACAAATACCGTACTAGACAGCGAATGGGCACCCGTTGATTCCAAAAGCTCACAAACTGACCTTAGACAGCTTTAAAAAGATGTAAATGCATTAATCACCTCCTTTAAGTTTAATATAAAATATATTATATTTCTTGCCAAATAGAATAATTCCAGCTAAATTATACAACTTCTTTTTACATTTTCTTTAACTAAAGAAACTAAATATTTAATTTAATTTTTTCCTTATATTTCCATCTCCTTTCAAGAAGCAATTCTAATCCAATGACTCAAAATGAATGATTATTAATTTTATTTGTGAATTTAGTTTTAAATAAACTTAGAAATTTGTTAAGGTTCCATTAAAATTATTCCAAACTCTGATTTGGACGATATTTTACAAGAAAAGCCTTAAAATATGTGTGTGATTAGACTGTAATGTGTTTAGAAGGTTCTTAATCATTGTTATAAATCTTCAGATAAATGTTGTGCTATTAATAGCTTAAGAAGTTAAATACAAATAGTCTTTAAAAAAGCTTTCAGTATTTTTTTTTAACTTTTAAGAAGTAGAGGTTAGAAAAGAAAAAATGTACATGTACCAAGTAAGAAAGAGAGATGCTAAAAACGTGCATGAGTGTTAGTTCACTTTAAACCTATTTTATAGTATAGGGGAAGCAGTGGACATTTGTCTGTTTTTTCCAAGTCCTGTCCTCTTCTCCCTGGCTGGAAATTACTTGGCTACTTTGTCTGTTCTCTTACAATTTTTTGACCTCCTGCAGCCTGATTGGTGTCTGATAGAGCTGAAGATACCTGGAAGTTCTGGACAAATAACAACTGGGAAGAGATATCAAATCTGCGGTAGGCACCCAGGACAAAACCAGCCCAGGCATATCTTTTAAATCTGATGTATTCTGGATGAGTCACATTTCTGGGCATTTGCAGCTCAATGGCAGAGAGAAGCAGAGAAAGGAAAAATCAGGAAAGCATTGACTTTTATCTCACACAGAGTTGTTAACCTTTCCGTTCATGCCTGCTGCTAATCCCATACATGATTTTGCTGGCTATATGGTGATGACTAATTTTCAATGTTTGTGGGATGATTGGCAAATTTTCCAGTTTTCTGGTTACCTCATTACATTCCCTGATGCTATCTCTCTCACTGATGAATTCCATCCATCTCATAAATAACTGACATAATCCACTGATTCCTCTTGCATTGATTTAAACTTTTCATTTTGTTTGAAGTAGATAGATTCATTTCCTTCTGGCATTCAGTCTTTTGTCACTCTGAAATTCTCTAGTGATTTTAATTTAGTTTTCTTATGTGTATGGGAAATTTTTAGTCAGGGAGCAACTCTGCTTCAGTTAGACTTTATTTTCAAGATTATCCAGCCCTGTGCTTACATGTATTTGAATGAAAGAAATTACTAAGATGCATGAACATGAATATTTGATCTTACTGTCCTCTGCAGTACCGCATAAGAGAATCAAACATGTATTTTAGCTTCCAGGTGAATGAAGACTATCTAACATTCCCATTTTTGTTGTGGATATTCAAGTATTACTTTCTTTTTGTAGCTTATAGCAAAACGGCTGGTTTAAATCTCTCATCCTGCAGACTTGATTCAAAGATTTTAAAAAAAAACAAAGAGGTGAAGGGGAATATAGCAAATGTATAACGCAAAAAACAAATGGGGGAAAAAAATGAGGGGGGAAATGAAGAAATGACCACCTCTGTGAAATCACAAATCGGGAAGAAACCTGTAACAAATTTCCTTCAATATCATGCGTGATGACAAGTGCTGCAGTAACCCACGGGAACTTGCAGGAGAAAAGACACTTGGCAAGTTTCATGCAAATGATGACACGGAAAGAATTTCAAACCAATCTGCACTGGGGCTTGAACTGCTCCAGTGCGTTACACTTGGGCCCACGGTTATAAAGGTGAAGCTAAGAGCAGAGTAACTTTAGGTACAATGGCATACTCATAAAGACAAGAAGTCAATCTGCTTGTTACCATGTGCTTCCTTACTTCAGTGGGAATAACAGCGCTCTGGGTGCAAATGGTACCGGATTAACGCGTGGTATACAGCTATTGCCTCAAGGAATGAAGTATCAGTAGCAAAGCGCTTCTGGGAATGAAAGCCAGTTTCCGTAAAAGCTCCACAACATGATTTTCCAGTTTTCTGGCAAAACTTGGCCATAATATTTTTTTAAAAAAATGTTTCATAAGTAAACACTTGTGCTTGAAGTGGCAGGAACATCATAGTAAAAACTACATATATTCCTACAGTCAGTTTGACGTTCAGTTTTGCTGCAAGAGCATGAAGACCTTCTGCACTACAGAAGCTGGGAACTCCAGGAACTTCTTTGTTGCTCCTCTATGAGTGTAAATTAGTTGTTAAGACCATTTTCCTCAGTTGTGTGCCATGTGTTAACATGGCAACATCACAACATAGTGTGCTCACGATGATATAGATTAGTAATTTTGACGGACAATGAAGCAACTCTGCTTCTGATTATTCTACCATGGAATGTAGCAATGATAGTGACGGTTATTCTACCATGCAATAATGATAGCGATGGTTTGAAAGGCACCCATGCTGAGTCCCTTTCTAACCTAATGAGTAGGATATTGTTCCTATTAGGAACAAATGCATTGCTACGGACAATCTGACTGAGGCAGCAGTGTTTCTTTGAAGTACTTTATTTAATTGTTTGGAAATTTCTGGAGAGATGGTAGGTGGGTAGCAACTATTTCTGTGCTGGGTTAGGTTTGGCAGTAGTATCTAAGGTATTCTCCTCCATATCTGGGAACAGAAGAACAGCCACGGGGTCACGTAATCTTCAGAACTCCAACTCCATGCAGCCAGAAATATCAGAATATAAATTCTTTTCTCCAACCTGCTTCTGAAACCCCTACATATATTAATAGGACCTCATTTCAGTAATTTCGCTGAAGTCTTTTTGAGAACAGATATCACAATATGACTCTTGGGAATGTAACATCAGCACGTACCTGTAAGGAAATGAATATGCCTTTAAGCAATGCAATATTGATTACCCAAAGCAATAGAGAAAACTATACATGAATATAGAAATGATTTAGTCTGTCTTTTAATGGCAATAACTTAAGTCAATGGAACAGCAATTTGAATGTCCAAAGCCAGTGCTACCAAATAATAATAATTTTGGAGTGAGTTCCAAGGTCTTTCTTCATGCCACCTTCTCAGCTAAGCTCTGGTCTCTGTTTTCTTTCTTTGGCATCTTATGGGGCTCATTTTCTACTGAATATGAGTTTGAACGAACTCTATTTACAGTGTCAGACAAGAGTTCTTAATTCTTCTTAGAGCCTTGAAATGTGAATGTATTGCACTTCAGTAAGTCATAAAACTGAACAAATACTACCATGGAAAAAATAATTTTAGAAGTGAGTTTAAATATTAATGCTCAGTATGCCTTATTAAAATTCTGAGAATTAAATAAAAGTGAGTGATATTTCCCAAACATTGTTTGCAGAAAAGAGCTTAAAAGCTAACAATCTTTTTTTATTCAAGAGGAAAATAAAACATACTTGAGCCAACAAGAGAAAATGGTTTGCTACACATAAGGCCATATAATCTGGAATTCATCACGTTCTGCATATTTTTGGAAAGGTGGCTACAATGTAAGCCCCATGGCCAGATGCTCCAGGAGGAAAATAACTCTTTTGACTCTTTGTTAACAAAGAAAAATGCTTCCACAGAAAATTTGATTTTCATAAATCAGTTATTTCTGCACAGTTCCTCAACTGGCACCTGGTATGTCACCATCATTGTATCTAAAATGTGACTTTGGAATGTAATAGCCTCTTGAACAAACAGCTCCTCAGGCAAACAGTTTATTTCTCAGCAGTGAGAGCTTTAATTTTCCTTAAATTCTCTCGTCTATTCATCTCGGTGGGAATATCACTGACCGAGAAACAGAGCTGAGGACAGTGGAGTTGAACTGTGTCCACTGAGGTCTTACGATCTTAGTGCCTTAGTAAAGCTGAAACCTTAACCTCATTTAAGTGATCAAATGCCCATGGAAGAGAGTTAGGTAGCACCTTTGCAACTTTGGACCTTGAGGCTGACAGGCACAAATATATTCCCTGCAGTTACTTCCATGCAGGCTCTGATTTAGATGGAAAAACAGTAGAACATAAGGGAGAAAGGCAATTACGTTGACATGTTGTATGTAGCCATAAAAGTGTTAGATTGTGTGATTAAAGGCTAATCACAATAAATACAAAGATTGGTGTAAGAACCGTAGCAGCATCACCAGTGAAAATGGCACCCGCTGAACTGGCTATCCTAAAGCTATTGAAGGGGAACGATTTCACCATTCCCCCTGATGGGAAACCAACCAAGAGGAGTCAGTGAAAGAAACTGTCTCTCCTGAAAGCCATGCAAGTTAGAGGGGTGATTGCCTACAGAATTGTAACACCTGTTATGGGATGCAGGGGAAGAACAGTAGGTTACCATGTAAAACTAACTATGAGATGTTTACGGGAAGGACCAAAGACAAGAAAAGGATGGGGGCAGATCCAGGAGGACCGAGCATGGGAAAATGTAGCCCTCTATGTCTTCATGTGAAGGCCCATGGTGTCTGTCTGTGTGTAAAGGTGTGACCAGTGGCGTATGTGTCCGGTACAGTGTGCCCACGTGCGTGTGTGTACACGTACAAACACACCCACTCACCTGCCTGCTGGGAATACCCGTTCAACCTCACTGCTGACTGGACCTGGGAACACAAAGCTGTAGCAGCATCACATCTATCAGGTTGGGACAGGGGAAATTCATGTGCAGCCCAAAGCCCACCTAACCTCTAACAGTAAGAATTAGCTACCTCTAACAGTAAAAAATCCCATTTACTCTTTATACATATAAACTCCACTCTCAAGTTCCTTTTACCCGAAAAGAGTGTCCTTCTTCGTGCACAGCCTTGCACTGTGCGTACGTGCTATGAAAAGAAGTGGGAATACGCAGAGGGAGATAGAAAAGTGTGGAAGTTCTACCTACTAAGGAAATACAATTTTCTTAGGTTTTGAAGAATATGTATGCATGAGATCTCGTGCCAGCATATTTAATTGCCCAAAGGTATCTTTCATTTATCTGCCTTCTCTCTTTTTGCCGATGTCCTTGGTAGAAACGTTTTATCTTAAATGCTAATATTCGTGCACGTGTTACAATAAGAAAAAACCATAAAGGAAAGAAGTATCACCATTTAAATGAACAATACTACTCACAGACTAAAACGTCACAGTAGTAAATACGGAATTAAATGCACCTTTAGCAGTTGCAAAAAGCAGCCTACAGTGTATTTGTCTGACAAATGTGCATATTTGTAACTGCCATTTCTACACAAAGAACTTTATCGCTACTCAAATTAGTTCCACTTTTTTGATTGTATTTGCTATCTTTGTGCAGTTGCGCCCACATTGAAATCAGTAGCTTCTCTTGCCAGAACACGCATTATTCTTTCATTCCACGTAGGTAAGCCAAATTTAAATCCATACCTGCAATCAGCATTCTACTCCTTGGAACGTTAATGAACTGATTCTGTAGTTTCAAAATGTGAGCGACGCTCCATAGTAAATCTATGATAAAACTCTGAGTCAGACTGCAGCTACTACTGCATCGTATTTGGCTGCGTGGATTTGTGCGCTATTCTCATCTCATCAAAACCTTTATGGGCAAAGACTTGAAGGATAACAGTCAGAACTCTGTCTTTACAGAGTCAACATCATGAGCACCAGCTGAGTCCTCTGATTAACAGTAGTTATAGAAACATCTTCATATTTAACATAAGCTCCCTCTTTGTACAAAGCCATATATCTGCTTCTGAATACACACACACACACACACACACACATACACACACACACTCCCAAAGATACCAATGGCTGTGACTCTGCATTTTGTAGCCACACAGTTGACAGTTTATCAGATTCATTTTGGTTTCAGCTTCTGTGTCACAGTTTACACCAATCCCCACCATATCTGCTCCTTCAAATGTAAACAAGATGTTAAAAACCCACAGAAATATGTAGCAGATCATAATGAATGTATAATAAATGCCTGTGTATAGTTCAAGCAAATAAGCTTTGCTCCTGAATGCTTGACTTTATCCTTTGTGGAAATGGAGCCAGCATATGCACAAGTATAATCCAGTCTTTGGGTTAGTTCCCAGAGTTCGTCGTTCTTGCAGTGAAATTATGGTGAACCGCTGAAGCATCTTACATTGATATTAGAATTTTCATACCCGACACGCTGTCAGGTATTACTTAGCTTTTTTAAACTGGTTCACTTTTTCCATTTCAGTCCTACAGTCCGGCTGGCTGCAGGTAACCTGACATAATAATGATGTAAGTTTTTTCAGTGATTTACTTCACTCAGTCTATTGTAAAATAAAACTCAGACAGTAGGATGAAGATCAAAATGTCTCCTTCTAAGAGCAGCACTAGGTGATAACTAGAGACATTTAGTTTGGGAATCAGTTCAAGATTAAGACACCTACATTTAGACATCTCCATATGAGCTGTGTGCCTAAGCTAGGCTTGGACTTAGGCTTGATTTAACTACCTAACCACAGACATCTTTCTGAGATTCCTAAGGATATTCTCCATGGCTTCTATATGCCATTCTAGAAAGGTACAAGTTTCTGATAGGACCTGTGTCATATTCCCAAGTTTGTGTAGCTATCTTGAATACCCTGGGACATCTTGGGTGGAGTAGAAACCATGTTTAGATAACTGAATCGACCTGATAGACAATACACTCAAGACCCTCATCGTACTCTAAGGCAAATACACAATATGGGATTTATTTGCATAAATGCAGCCTCCTTTTGTCATCAGGGGGGTTGGAACTAGCTGATCTTTAAGGTACCTTCCAACCTAATCCATTGGATGACTTTGAGCAAACAAGTCTCAAGTTTAGCAACTGGCCAGCTGAATTGCTCCTTAGATTCTACTAACCTTATTTACCACACAGCCATTGAGTATGGAGCTATGTTGAGTTGTCAGAGAGTTTGCCATTAAAGATATTGCCCTGAAGCAAATATTTCTTATTTGCTATTTTGCATTATTCGGGTAAATCTAGTACTTTTCTAAAATAAGTCAATAACTGCACAGTTAATTAAAAAGGAATGCATTTTACAACATAACACCTGTGACTGAAACACCTTAAAAATATTTTTTATTTACCACTTTGCCGTAAAATCTACTCCCATTTGCAGGGCAAAAGCTGATTTTACAATTTTGGTCTATGACTTCTGCCATGTGTTTCATAGTTCATAAGTGTTAATTATAAGCAAAACAAACTACTGTAATTTGCAGTTTAACTTTTATAAGGAATGCATATTTCAAGTGAAAAACATTTATGACTATGTTCACATTGCTTAACTCAGTTTTTACCATATAGTAAAAATTACCAAAGAACTGCAGAGGATTAATCTAAAATGTGTCTCTCACACACAAAGAAAATGCATATTGGAAACCAAAAATGAATAGTTACTGGGCAACGTGTATTACTACATTATTATTTTTGGAATTAAGTAACCACAACATATAGTTAGTTTAAAAAAAAAAACAGAGCTTGTGCTGGAAATTCATGTTAAATTCAGTATTTTACACCTTCAAATGTGAACTGAGATGGAAATTTTAAGACAACAACAGAAACTTACATCAAAAATTAATTATTTTATAATCACTTGGTAGACAAATGACTTCTCACAGAGCTCTGTAGTTTTAAATACTTAAAATAACTGAGGAATGTAGTACCACAAAAAATGATAAGCAATTACTTTAGAAAAGAAAGGTGAAGATAGCTCTATGGACATGTAAAATCCATGTAAAGCATTCTGAGTGGTAAGAATAACTGTTGTCCCTCTGCACAAGGAGAATAACCCATTTTCTAGTGAGGCAAACTGAAAATTAAGAAAAAATATGGTAAGAATGAAGTGGTGCGGTTTGTTTTTTTTCTTTTCGCTACATAAAATCTTATTTTTTATTTTTTGGTAATCACCAGAAAAGCAAAGTAAATGTACTGCTAGATAGTCAAGTCGTAGTCTGCAAGAGTAAGACTGGTCAACAGTCCCTGTTATTTAGCAATTTGAAGTCTTTTCTTGCTTACATAGAATACTAATGTTCAGTTCCTTCCACTGCTTACAGAGGGTTGATGCCACCTCCTAGGAGATGCCTATGTAAGCCGCTTTCTACCCCAGATGTTTCTTATTCTTACCAGAATGGTAACAAGAGCCAGCAGATGTGGCTGAGTGGTCCCACAGAAAGAAGTCCCAGGATTTCACTGCTGTGCCATGAAATCGTATGCAGCTGGGCATAGATTTAAGCCATGATCTGAGGAATTTGTAATCTTTTTGTTTACTGTAGTTCAACAGACCAGATACAGATCGCTTTTTCAAGCCTTAGAGCTTCACCAGTAGTTCATTACCTGCCACTTAAGACTCCAGCATGGGTTGCAGAAGCACACCTTCAATCTTCCGTGACACTCTTATGCTTTACATAAACAAGCATTCAGTAGAGCAGGAAAAGAAACCACAATCTCCTTCTTCCTACATAAATCTTTTAACTGGGGGACCGAAGAGAGATTTTTCACTGCTTTGTGTTGGCTTCAATGAGTGTTTAGCATTTTAATCAAAATGGAATAATTCCAAAAGAGACTTTATCGTCACCCACTTCACAGTGAGGTCTAAAACTGAGAAAGTCTTCTTTTTTTCTATATTTTTTTCCTTTTTTTGTTTCCTGAAAATTCATTCCTGACTCAGTGTCAAGGAAACCAAACTGTCTCTAAGTTGATTGTGGGTTATGAACTCTGAAACAACTCAGTGAAATTGCTGCTTTCCTTTCTAAAGCCACCATCGCTGACTCCATGGTGCCCAGTCACCAGGTGGCCACCCCAGCCCTCCCACAGCTCTCCCAGTCTCTTCCAGCACTCCCTCCTCTGCACTACAACTGACAGGGCTTCTGGCAGGATGATTCAAGGTTTCCAATAGTTTACCAAACCTGGAAGAGTGAAAAATGTTTGGGTTAAAGAGTAGATTTGACAAACACTGCCTCTTTAGACAACTTTCAGATACCATTTAAGACAACTTAAAAAGATGTCTTAAAAAAAGCATTACAAGGTAGCTCATAACATGATTAATCACCATTTATGCATGTTGCCGGCGGTGTTCGAGGTGACACGGACTCCATGGCCAACCAAAGGGTGACCCGCAGACTGTGCTCCCAGACACTGCACCCAGACAGCTGAAACACCAGGGGTTCTATTCTCTTTGTCACTCGGATGGAAGGAATCTATCTGGCAAGAAGTCACTTAGATGCGTAGTGGCATTTCATCTGCTCTGATTGTGCCGCCACCTCCTTCTTCCTTCTCAGGGGAGCTGAAGTGTTCTGCAGGGGAAGAGGTTCCATCCCTATCTGTCCTTAATGGGGGAGAGCCACCTGACGACTCCACCGCCCGCAGACACGATGGATGGATGGGCTCTCGGATCCAGGCAGCTGTCAGCGGGTAGTAGGCTGCTAGCTCATCAAAATATTTCTTCATAATAATTACACCTAAACCATTTATACTTTATTCCAGCTCTGAATAGCAGATTAATTTAATTTTATTTTTTCCCCTTCATTTAGCTAAGTCCTTCTATTCTTGGAACAAGGCTGCTTAGGTTTTTGAGGCATTCTCATTGTTTTAAATAGACTATTTTCACAGGAAATATTGGAAGAACTTTTCAGTTATTAAAATGGTTTATGCCTCCCCTGGATGCTGGCTTTTTTGGCAGCTGGAAACAAAAAGCTCTT
>NW_009647743.1:726941-775178 GCF_000708025.1 Charadrius vociferus
TTTCCCTTATCACATTTCACCACACCCTTACATTTCACATACCCGGTGCTTTAACATTAAAGTATCTTAATACAATTGGACTATTGTGGATTTTCTGTCCCCTAACTCTGCCCGTTAAAGGACACCAGAGCCTTTGTTTCAAGTGAAAAGAAAATCAAAAGAGCTAAATTCACCAAATCCAATAAAAAGATGCTGTACATTGTATTTTCATACAGCAGAACGGAACCCCTGGACCTCCGCAGCGAGATTCACATTGTCGGCGTAGAGGCAGTGCTCCTGCCACCTGCCTTCCCTTTGGGCTTCTGCCAAGAAGGAATCGCTTGTTATGGATGCAGGTCTCATACTCCCTTCAGGGTATTCATTCCAGACAGAGCAGCTCTTCTAGTGGCAGTGTTGGCTCCAGTCCTCTGACAGGGAGGGGATTGAGACTGCTTTCCAAAAGACTTTCTGCTGCTGAGGACCAATACCAGACTTACTGCAAAATGTACCATAATCTGGTACTGCATGAATCTGGCACCCAAAAATTTAGATTTAAACACATACATCCAGAGAAGAAAACTATAAATTTCAAAACTTGGTGTTGTCTCCTGTCCACTTAATTTTATTGTGAATCCACAGAAAAAAAAAATGGTTTAGGAACTGAGCATATCATCCATAATTTTTATTCATATCGCCCATGTACTTATGCCATTAAATTCTACTATGCTGTATAAATCTCCACAGCTATGATTACTCTATGATAACTGCATGCCCTGTTGAGCCTTATTGCCTAATTGGTAGTTTACAAGGAAATATCTGTGCTGGTTTTGAGATTAGCATCCTGTTTCCTCAGCAGCAAGAAATATTTGCCTGACGTGCTCAAAGTTGTAAATATTGGTATGCCTGCTTACACAAACTGTGAGTGTAAAAATAGCCTGTTCAGATGGGTAGTGGAAAAAAAAAAAAAACAAAAAAAAAAAACACCACAATAAAAAATTAGGTGTTTGTGAGATGAATGTTTTCTGTGGGTTTAGAGAACATCTCACAGCCTGGTTCTGTCTTTGCAGCAACGTGATGGAGCTCTGCTGATTTCCAAAGCTAAAAGTCAGCACAGAATCCAGACTGCCCGGTACGCTGTTACTGCAGTACCCTCCGTTAGGCTTCGTGTAGATGCCACGTCTAAGATGTATCTGAAGAAATATCTCTCCCAGCTTGGTTAGGAACTGGCTATCCCATGCTGACATTTTTGATTAATAGATTTGAAAGGAACATCTTGGATGTCTAAGACCACGCATGTGCAGCTAATGAGTGGGACTGATCTCCCCTAAACTAGCTGGCCAGAGTGCATTTAGATAATGGGAATTTTGCCAGTTTTGCCAATTTTTTTCCTCATTCTCCCAGCAGCGAGCCAAAATCCTTCATCATTCACAACCCCGTAACTCTTGGGACAGTTTTTGGATCACATGCAGCTGCCACGCTTTTTCCTCTGTTCACACCCCAGAGAAGAAATTAGGCTTGAGTAGCATGACAGAAAACCTCAGCAAGATTTCACATCATGCTAAGATTTACCTACAAGAATTCCCAGGCACAGCACACCACAGGTTTTTGATCTGGAAATACAAAAGAATTTCCCTGCTACTTTGCTTAACTACCTTTTGCAAAGCGAAATACTTTATCAGAAGAAGAAACATCAGTCTCCGATGCTTGGAAGATTTGATTATGGAACAGCCGCTTCCTGGAGTAGGGCTGAAACCAGAATTTTTATGTAGTGCAATGTTCTCTTTTCTAGTTTCCCTATAAACCTTTCCTTGCCCCTCAGCCCCACTCCTCCCAATTTAGGGCTCATTTCTGGCAGCATCTCAGTCCTGGCTCCTGTTGGAAACTAACTCTCTGCCAGTCACAAAATACCACCTCTATTACTTATGAATAACTGGCTAAATCTAGAGGGTATGCCCCTTACATATCTGCAGGTAGTTGCTTCTTATCTAATCAGAAGTTAAATGCTGAATCCTGAGGTGAAACTGAGAAGTTCCTGGACCAGATGCAGCAACCGGTACACGGTATTTGGGTGGTATAAAGAACAAAGTTAAGCTGAAGAGGGGTATGTCCAAAGATTAAGACTTCCAAAAACATCTTCCATGGTGGTTTGAGAAAGATTTCCCTTCCTCAGTTAAATGTGGGAGAAAAAAAAATATTAAAAAGAAATAAGACATGGCACAGTAATTGTTGGAAATTCCAAATACATGAAAAGAAAGGCAGAGAAGAAAGCCTGAAGGGACAGATGAACTTCCCAAAATCTTATGGCTTTCTGGACACTATTTGAAGCCTATAGGAGTGCTGGTGTACCTAGTCCCTGTGTGCTGCACATCTAGAGCATTGAATAAAATAAATAAATCACAGTCTTTTGCTTTTCTTGTGCTTTATATCTGAGTTTCTCTTCAACAGCTACTGCAACATTTTCATTGACAGCGTGAGTGGGGTAGCTCAGTACGGGCACAGATTCACCTGATTCTGCCAATTTTACATAATATAAAGAGATCAAGTTTAGGGACAGTGGCAGTTTCTCCTCCCTTCCACCAGGACAACAGATCTCCACAGCAGTCATCCATGCAAAATGATGAAAAATGGTCCTAAGGGATAATGCCTGCGGGAAAATTCAAAGAAAACTTTATGTAGACATCAGGATTTGTTTCCACGTCCTTCTGTCTCTTATTAAACCTCTCCAATTTCTCCTCAGCCGCTCTGAAGGTGTCTAATTATTTTCTTTTTTTTTCTTCTGCTCTTGGCTTTGCACCAATCTTTTTGCTGCATCTGTACTAAGATTAGGTTCCTTTTTAAATGTTCCCTATCACCTTATTCCCCTCCAGGAAAGGGGAATAAGTGCTCCAATCCCTCACATATACTCTCTCCCAGAATATCCAAGAACCCCCAGGCTAAGTGACCATTGCCGTTAACATCAGGCACATAAGTCACCAACCCGTGTCTTTCCAAAGCATGAGCCTGAGCAGCGGTTGGTACCTCTGACCACCATGCTGCACCTAAAGGAGCGTGCCCTGGAAGTCCTAATACGCTATCGCCTGCCACCCATGAAGCAAGGTGGTTCATGCAAGTGAAGAGTGAAGAGATGAGTGTGCCCCTAGATCATGATGTGCACTGACTGCCAGGCAATCGCAGGATATTGGGCAAGTAAGCAGGACACCAAAGAGTGCCTCCCAAACCCCTCTCCACTTGCACAAGGCTCATGGTCACTCTTCACGCTTCCTGCTTTGCCTCACTTCTCAGAAACATTACAGCTGTCTAGAGATGAAAGAAGTTATTTGGTTTTGTTTTTCAATCCTATCCATTCCTTCTCTTTTAATGTAATTTAGGGGTATTTTGCTACCTTTCTTATTCTTAAGACACCTGTTAAGGAATATCTGGTCTCCTTCCCTACAAACAGTATGCCGTATCATTCTTATTTGGATCTACTGGACCACTCCCTGTAGAATATGATTCGTTATCTGCTTGAGGTACCTTCCATTTCCAGCTGTATTCCCAGAGCCAGCTTTAAAAAGTGAGTCCTTGCTACTCCAATTATGCCACTGCACTCAGTGTCTCAGAAGGCATTCTTCTGTTCTTTCTCTTCTTTCTTACTCATATTTCTTTCCATCTGCTGGACATAAAACTGTTCCTCCCAGTCTCTCCTGACCTGTTTCTTCCAGACTGCGTTTTTCAACATTAAGCCTGACATAACAATGTTATTGACTCCCAAATGCCTTTTTGAATACACCTTCACACTTTTGTGATATTAAGACACTGAACAGAGGAATCCTTGACATAGGCCTGACTGAACTCCTCCACTAGAGAGAAACTCCTTCTTCTTTGGGGACAGAAGAGCCGTTGGGAACTGAGGTGGCAGACATGGTCACGTGGTCCCATGTTCAGAATCTGCAACAGACAGTCAGAAAAGTTATGGCACCTGTGGAAAACTGGGGATTGAGACTTCTTTCTGTGTCCTTTGGGTTGCCTTGTAGATGCAAGGTGTCAACTGACATCACAGAATTGTCTTCAGCTGAAAATGAAATTGAGACTGGGTTTCATATCATGCATGCTCTGCATTGATTCCAGGAACCTGAAGCACGTGATAACAAAATGGCAGATGATATTAGATAACTATATGCCACACCACGGTTTTGATGTCATCTGACAAAGATGCGTTGTCTGAAAACTAACATTCATGTCAGGACCATCAACCGTCTCCAGTACCCCAGGAATTCCAGCTCTTAAGTCGTCCTAACTTGTTTTGCATCACTTACATTGGTAATTTCTCCTAGACGTTTATTTATTTATTCAGTCATTATAACCTCCTTCAGCTTTCCTTCTCTGGGGTTCAACAAGCCCACAAATCTTTTTCTCCCAAGTTAAAAAGTTTAATGTAATTAAACCTAAAACGTATCTAATGCAACACATCCTACATGGGAATAAAACAAAAATTTTGTTATCCTCATGTATTTTCTTCTATTTTTTTTTCATTATACAAGTACAAAACCACCTTACATCAACTGCTAATTTTGAAAATCTTTGGATTGGAAGCTCCTATATGTCTGTCAAAACTTAGAAACTTCTTAAACCGCAGACACGTACCCAGACATCTGCATTTAAAAATTATATTGTGGCACATCTTGTATGGGTAGAGAAGGATCCAAAGCACTAGTTGGTTGCTAAATAGCAAAAGGGGAGTGATGACCACAAACTTTTAAGTAAGAGTATCTTGCTGGGGGAAGCACAATTGTTCCTCAAGCATCAGTGGGCACACACCCGTTAACTGTACTGTGAGCACAGCAGAATCCACCACGAGTTCAGTAAGCCAACATGGGTACCAGCAGGAGCATTGTCTTGGTCCCCTCCTACTTCTACCACTTCTCCTTCTGCCATCTTCTATTCGTTTCCCATGGGATACTATCTTCCTCTGCAGGCTGGTGTTCCCACAGCTGATTTGTTTCCAGTCTCTTCAATATCTTCACCCAGAGCAAATGCTCTGCTATGCACATGCACTCCTCTCCTCCATAGTGTCTCATGCTCCTGCAGTTGGACTGTTTCTGGACCACTTGGAACACCATGGTGTGCCATCTGACATCATAGAATCATAGAACGGTTTGAGTTGGAAGGCACCTTAAAGATCATCCAGTTCCAACCCCCTTGCCCTGGTCAAGGACACCTCCCACCAGCCCAGGTTGCTCCAAGCCCCGTCCAACCTGGCCTTGAACACCTCCAAGGATGGGGCAGCCACAGCTTCTTGGGGCAACCTACGCCAGGGGCTCACCACCCACACAGTGAAAAATTTCTTCCTAATATCTAATCTAAATCTCTCCTCTTTGAGTTTGAAGCCATTACCCTTCGTCCTATCACTACATGCCCTTGCAAGAAGTTCCCCTCCAACTTTCTTGTAAGCACCCTTCAGATACTGGAAAGCTGCTGTATGAGTGACATCGTTTCAGTATGGAAATTTCATAGCCAGTAACAGCACTCTTGGCCTTAGGCGCAATGTATTTTACTATCCAGATAAACAACCTTCCCTGAGACAACGCAAAGCCAGAAAGGCTCAGTTGAATCCTACAAGGAACATAAATTGTTTCTCGTGAAGGTTCTCTTTTTTTTTAAACTTCACTATCACAGAAAACTATTTCTTAATTCTCTTAGATTAAGTTCACAAAACCACTAACGCTGTTTCCAGTAACACAAGAATCATAGTAGTTTCCGAATATGGGAAGATTCATTTTGAGACATTTTGCTTTGTCCACATCACTTTATTTTAATCTTGTTCATTTGTCACTGACAACATCACCTGCTGAGCTAAAATGTTTTTCAGACTGAAACTGGAGGATGGGCAACCAAGATTAATGGCCCACAAATCACATGTTAGCAAATTATTTTCTTTGACCAGCACTGAATCCTCATTTATGCTATTGTTGGATAGCACCAGGAAACTGTAGTTGAAAAACAGTGCACATTTTCCCTTTACAATATTTCATTTTCAGTCAACTGACCCCCAAAAGTTGTCAGATTCATCACTTAAAGACACCATCTGCTGACCTGTCATGAAGGGTGGTCAGAGCTGTCTCAGCAGAGCATTTTTTTTCTCCTGGATTTGTTTGTAAAAGCAGCAGCAGGAGAAAAGTGCTTATTTAAAACACAGACCTACACTTACTTATTTCGTTTGGAGGATTCTCTACATGCTTAACATTTGCCAAGGCAACAAAGTAATAGATGCAGAGGGAAACGAAAGCCTGTGTGTTGCATGGGAGAAGGTTCCCGTATCAAATGTGAACTTGAACTGTTCTTTCTGTTCAGCTAGAGTAGCTGATTTGCCAGCTCTGCTAGAGATGCACATCTCATCGCTGTTTCGCTGGGATTTTATTGGAATAAGTGAATGCAGTAGAGTGCAGGCAGATGGTGAAGCCCAGCAATATCATCAGTGCATTTCTTCGTCTTTTTTTCACGCCGTACTTTCAAAACTTCTGGTTTTCTCTCTGTGTTCACGTTGCAAGAAATCTGGCTTTGAAGCTGAGTAAAGCAAAGAACAATATACTCAATATGCACTTAAACATTTCTGGTGCGAGTTTTTCAGTCATTAGCAACAAGATTTCTTACGAACTGCTTATGATTTAAGTTAGATATTCCGGAGATGTGTCCTCCAAATGTTACCACTTCTGCCAAATATTCCAGCAGCAAACACCCAGGCTCCCTGTTAAACTAAGAAAGGTTTTTCTGAAACCCCATACAGATTTTCTTAGATCATTATAAATATTTTGCATTGAAACCATAAAATTTTTCATGTGTTGTTCTTATGCACTGAGGTTATGTTGGAAACCTGAAAAACTTTATTAAGGGCGTAAGGACCACAGCTGCAACTATGGAAACTACAACCTTGATTTAACTATAAATGAATGGTAAGCACAACTTAAATATAATTTTGGAAGCAGTCGTTTAGCGTGGTATCCAGTGGATGAATGTCTTTGTTCCATGAAAGCTCTCCCCTCCCTACTACATTCATCCCGTTTCCAGCAGAAGCTAAGCTGTCCTCAGGCAAGGCTGTCTTTCATCCCTTAGGACGTATTTCCTATTCCTGTGCTCAGGATCTGTCATGTAATGAGAATTGGCAATTTCAGATTTATCTACTAGCTAGGTAAGAAGAGCCTCGGGGACTGTGAGGCTCAGCTGCTTCATTCTGTGAGTCAGCAGAGGCTCCTTTCTCCGTGTCAACCCATGAGAAAAAAAACCACGCCAACAACAATAACTGAAAAAAAACCCAAGGTGAAACACCTTTGTATCATTTCCTAACAAACTGTACGTTGTTCTGAATAATGTGGGATCTTTATGGATGACAATAGGACTCACAATAGGGTTTGCAAGTCCTTTCCAATGGAAACATTTTCTTCCTGTTCTACAAGTCTGTTAGGCAAACAATTATAAGTTTCTAGAAAATTATAATGACTCCCAAAGACCACTAGGCAGATAATTCCTCTGTGTCTGAAGTATCCTTTGTTCATCAATGGACAGGAGCAAAGGACTCCTTTCTCTGGCGCGGCTATTCATCTGGAGTTCTAAATGAAGAACATATGGAAATACAGTGGCTTTGTGTTTGGGTTTTGTTTTTTCGTCTCTGTTCATCATCAAGGAGCAAAACTCTTTATGATCCATAAGGTCAGGCCACAGGAAGCAAGAGTACTTCTATCAAACAAAGACTCATTAGGCTAGAGGGAGTAAATACTCTATTGTCTTTCCAGTGAAGCATTTATAAATGATCCTTATCCAGTGAGGCTGACCTTCAAAGGCCTTCCATCTCTACCTTGATCATCTCAGCAAGAAGAAATAGAAGGGGGAGGAAGGATTTTACGCTGTCAAGTCTTCCTTCAACAGTTTATAAATCACCATTTTAGCATTGTGCAAAAATATGAGTGTGTACTTATCATAATTTGATTGGATTTCTCTGAGTATCCCTCCCCCTCTTCAAAAACTTTACCTGTATGACACTGCCCTAAGCGTCTGCTTACGTGGGAAGGCTGAGCCATTGCAATTAATACCAGTACAACATAACTGGAGCTCTCCAGGAATGGACAAAACAAAGACTGGAAGCTTCAATGGACATTTTCTTCCCTATCTTCTTCCGCGCTTTAAACAGATATTGTGCACCACTGCTTTGGGACAGTAACCACACAAGGAGCCATTAAATCACAGTTTTATTACCTTCCTAGGGCAGAGGGAGCAACAGGACTTTGAAACGTCTGGCCCCACATCCCCCCTGGTCAGGCACACCTGGGAGAAAAGCGAGGACAGGCTCGGACCCTTAACACACTCTTGCTCTTGCCATACTCCCTTTTTGTCACCACGTTGGCGTCAAAGTTTCTCAGGTCTCTAAAATGATGGGCACATGTCAGACTCACAGTACCTACTAGACTGTGGAAGGTTGTGGCATGGACTTTTCCCAGAAATCATGAATCAATCTCCTGGTTGCTGTCGTTTTTCTTAGACACATTTTTAATGTAATTTCGGTCTGTCTCAATTCTGTATTTGCTTTCACTTTCTCCTTTTTCTTTTTTTATTCCAATAGATAGGCGAGCATGATAACTGTTGCTGTTTCATCTCTAACAGATGGTAATCAAAAACTGTTTAAAGAAATCAAACAAATGTTCCAGCATGATTCATTGAGTGAAACTGAGAACACTGCCCTCCTGCTGCTGATGTACATCGTCTTTTCAATAATTACCTACGGATTTCTTTTCAACTTCAATAACACTAATTGTGTGAGTAGGATTCATAGCTAAAATATCATATTTGTGTTAAAATGTGAGGGAGAAAATAGCACATTTTACCTTACTATGACAGGGGGTTTTTTTGTTTACTGGAAAGGACTTGTTTTTGCAATAGTTTTGCATTTTTAAAGAGCTGTCTTTAAGAACGTGTATGTATTTATTTATTAAATTTTGTTTCCTCTATAGTTTGTTGTTGGGATATTTTTTTCCTACTGGACTGCATCAGCTACTTATTGAAGTACATTTGCTTATCTGTCACCAAGACGATATGCTTGGCTCTCCTGGACATCAGGTGGCACATATTATTCATGTTTGTGTACTTGAATAATGCAATGGCAGCTCACAACCCTCTTACATGTGAGGATTTTCAGCAATGATTCAATGCCATGAGAGATGCTTTCTCTGGCTTTTGAAACTGGTCTTCACATGTGTGCATGTTAGCTGAAAAGCTCCTTTCTTCAGGGGTTTCTTAATTTAATACTCACCTGATTCTCCTTAAACGTGAGCTCATGTATCTGCCTAATTCAAAATGCAAAGCCTTCTCTGGAACAGGGGGATATACATAAACTACTTACTAGCCACCATGTATTTTTACGCTTACTTTGAAAAGTGAGTTTGCAACCTTAGTGACACCATAAAAGCCTGGAGAGAGAGGTTGGGACTATTAAATCTCTGGGTTCGAGTAGTGGCAGAATTCCAGTTGCTGGAATTTTTAAGACTGCTCTTTTCATCTTGTTTAAAGTGATAATATATCCATCACAATGTTCTGATACTTAGCAGAAGCCTTCTTGCCATAGTTACAGCTGTAGAAAAGCACCTGAAAAAATATTTTACAGCAGTGTTTTGTGACCCAGGTCTAAAATTGGGCTCTGTGTTTAGATGTTTTTGTGACAATCACATGTCACCAGGCACACCGCTCAGTGATGTACGGGAATGGAAATTCCTGCTGCAGTGCTTTAGGCTTTCAATCGCTATCTGCGTAAGAAATGTCTTTGTGCACAACCTGCTTGCGAGGTGCTCAGAGCCAGAAAACCTGTTGCAAAATTAGTTTAATGTCTAACTGATTTCAGAAACTGTCATAAATATCAGGATTAAGCTTGTAATGGCTTCCAAATGTATTCTTAATTACTGTTATATAGTGTAACATGTTCACAGAGGGTGTTCCCTAAAGGCATCTGGCTATTAATGAGTTCTATTATGGGTCACTGAGCAAAGAGGAGAAACAAATATAGACGAGCACAAACTCAGGATTGGGGAGACACTATTAAATAATTAGCAATAGAGTAAAAGTAGCAAAGACACTCACCCCTCCTCCAACCATGTGGAAAAGAAATCCAGTTGATTCAGAGGTTGCCTAAAAGGAGCAAGTGACAAAAGAATTTAAATTTGCCTATAAGAGAGAGTTCAGCACAAGCCTAATGTGAGATGAAGGAATAATTGGTCAAAAGAGATACGACCATGGTTTACTGTGAGATTCTTACAATCAAGGAAAAACACAACTGAGGATATTTTGGTTCCCACAGCTGTTATAAGCACTAACCTGCACTTTTGTAAATCAGTGTAAGAGAACTACTTGCTTGCAAATAAAGGAAATTAGTGTGTTGCTAAGATGCCTGAATAATAAACTTGGTGTCACTGACATCTCCGTTTCCCCACTGAGCAGAAAAAGCCTCTACGGAAAGCTGTCTGCTCCTCCGTGTCTCGTTTCAAAGATTTGTGAGTGTGGAAATCCAAGGCAAGGTGTTACAGTGAAATAGACTTTGGCTATGTGCACAGTATAGGATTTTGTAATCTTCTCTATCATATCCAGTCGTATTTCCATTCTTTTATACTTCTCTTTAGTGCTGGGGAGACCACCATAATATGTCTGCCTAACGCAAAAGAACTGCACTCTTTAAAAAAAATGCATGCACTTTCAAGTCTCCTTCTTCCCCCCGCAAAAAAAAAGTGCATAATTAGAAGTCCTTATTTTAAACTGTCTTTTTATTATCTTAACTAAAATTCAGCTGGTCTTGACAGTATATCCTGTAATCAAGACAAAGCCTGCAACTGAATCAAAGAACGAAATGTCCCATTCTTTGCACACACGTCAGACGGTGCATATGGCTGTATGGATTGCCTTAAATCTTCTACTACAACATCGATGAACTTTGCAGCACAGAGATAACATTATGGGAGCGGTATCAGCCAACTGGTAGAGCCAGCTGTAAAATTATAACTGCCGGTCATTTAATTTCATATTTCCACTGTGTGTTGAAGAATTCTGTGAATACGCTCTTTTCTAGATGCTGTCAATTCTTCTAGAACATGACAAAATAAACATTTTCAGTTTTTTATATTTTTGGCTTTCCCACACGCACACAGTTTTTAATCATCGTTGCAACTGTTCATGTAGCACAGTGAAGATCTGAATTGTATTGATGTGTGGGTACCAGAATCAGCATTCATATTCCATGTTGGTTACAGACATGCCTAACACAAAAGACTATGGTCATTTATTTTCTTTGAGATTTTCATTGCATGATTCCAAAGCTCTGCGTAACTGATCTAAAATATAGTGATATGTTGAAATTGTATGTTCAGTGATGATCATTCCTGTGATCTCTCCTATGATCATTCCTGTGAACTCACCAAAAATTTTTACGCCACTGAGTTCTGCTCCTATAGTCCTTACCCAAAATAGGGCAGACACAGAAATACCTCTTCTGGATTAGATAACTAACATGAATCTTTCTCACATGTTTGGGCAGAATAGCAAGAGAGTATTGATAATCCTAGCTATTGGCTCTCTCTTATTTGTATTTAGCATTTGTACCATGCTAAGAATGGAAACAAATGAAAAAATGCCATGAAATAGCCCATTTTTGAACAAAGTCATTGATAAATCTCATGCAGCACACATGAGTAAAAATTATAACCCATTTTCTCTTCACAACATTTCTTACCATTTTGCACACAGGGAACGTTCAGATTTAGTTAGCTGGTTTAAGCTGACTTGTTGGTTGCTCTCAGAACTCAGATGTGCTCAAAGGCTGGATCCTTGTTTTGGAACAAAACAAACCAGCTATTGCTCTCTGGCTCCAAGGCCAAGTTGCATGGCGCGGTTTGCATGCCAAAGCCCACAAAATTAGGCGGCTTCATCTTTGCTGGGAGTAGTGACTGGAACATGCTACTCTGCCAAATCTTATCTGGGCACTGTATGGGAAAGTGCTCATTTACAGAGGCAAAATAACATGTGAGGCACTGGACCTACTGTTAAACTGTGAGTGCCCATGTGGCATTACCTCAGGACCTGGCCCTGTCCTATTCACCAGTATAAACACAGCAGGAGGGCATGGCTCCCTTGGAGAACCAGTAGCCAGGACAAGGGTTTTACAGGATGTCCTATTCATCCTCCAGATGAGAAGGCGACTGGCGTTTCTTTCTACGTCCCAGTCATCTCGAAATGAAAATACTTTATTTCTGTAGGGTAGCTTAATTGGGGATTTTTGTGACTGTACATGCAAAACACCTAGAGAACTACTGAGACTGAGGGGATTAAAATTCAACTTACACCTCCCCATGCATTTTGCATTTAGGATAATAAGTTACCTATTGGCGAAAGACCCTGACTTTAGAAAGCAAAAAAAAATAGCGGACAACAGCCCTGCTGACGCATTATTCCTTTTTACGTTAAAAAGTAGATGTGAAGCTACTAAATTTGTTAGACGCAATCAAATCCAGTTATGCTCCAAAGTATAAACTCAGTATTAGACAGTTTAATAATATCATAAAAATCTGTTCTTTGCAAAAGAATGACATGGATACATTATACAAATCTGAAAAGAAAACCTTTGGGAGATGATCTAATGGTAGCAATTATGCAATATGTAGCAGGATAAAAGTTCAACAGCATAAATATTGATGGCAATTAGCTAAGAATTAAATGCACAGTTAAAAAGGTAAGTGCCGTATGAGAATTTAATGCTTCAGCAGAAATCTTGTTTGGAAAATACAGTGGGAGATTATTTCACAAAGTTGTGCTGTATCATAAGCACACCATTACTAAAGGTTTTTGATTAAGTGGAAGAGATCAAATTTGTTACTCTGAAACTTAAAAGCCTCGCATAAGCGCAGAAAATGAGAAGTGGTTTAGAATCAGACCACAGCAAAGGAGATGTGGTTTTATTCCTGCAGCAAAGATACAACAAGTCTCACCAATACTTTCCATAACCGCAGCTGATAACTACTGTGTCTTGTCTCAGTAATATGTGTGTATGTATATATATATATGTCTGTTAATACAGGGATTGATATGGAATATGTTTCAGCTAATGAAGTTGCTTCATTCTGATACCTGCACACCAACGCCACGGTTTTGCACTCAGTTCAGGCAGGCATCAATTGGCACTGCTGCCAAACCCACCGTTCCACCATCTCCCTCCAGCCCTGGACGCAACACCCCATCCCTGTGCCACTGCCTCTTCCCTTTTGGCAAAATTTGCTGTAATTTCCATCTCTTTCTCTGGGTTTATTTACTGATTCAGACCTGTAAGCACAGAGGAAGGGCAGTGCCAAGGTGAGGATGGGCAGACGGGAGCGGGGTCTTATGTCACAGCAGCGATGCCAGCATACACTGGGTGGCACTGATTGAGGGACAACGGCAGCTAAGGAGAGAACTGAGGTGAGACAAAGACTGATCTGTCAAATTCAGGAGATGACAGCTGGTCTAACAAAACAACAGCTGTTTTTCTGAGAAAGACCAGCAACGTTTATTTTATTTGGGGAGCAGTGAAACTCGCTCTTGAAGTAGGAAGGCATTCGGGGGAAGAAGTTAGCAGGAAGGTTTATAGGGTGTGCAAAGCTGTTCTTAGTGAAACATCAACCGTTCCTCTGCATTTTCTGTTGGAGAAAAGGTTTCAGCAACACGTGAAGGAGAACCTTTGCAAACTTGGGCCCATTTATTTTCCCTTTAGAACCATGGGAAGTAGACAGATACTAATCCACAGGTGACAAGGACAGCTGTCAAGGGGTGGCTCGTGCTACAGAGGACCTTTGATAGTTCATATATCCGAGAAACCAAGAATAAATTTTTAAGGGAGCAACAGAGTTGTCCATGTACTGCTCAAGTTGATGCTTTCTTCATAGCACCAGTAAGCAGAAAAAGCACACCTAATATAACTAAAAACTAAACCAATTCCTGTTTGGTGGTCCCACCAGAGCTAGATACTTAAAGCGTAGCCCTCAGAGATAAAAGATATGAAAATAGGTTCCTAGGTCCCAAGTTACGGCTACAGATCATACCACAGCTGAAAAGCTTTGTATGAATTGTGGAGGTTACCTGTTACCTTCACACAGGAGAAACTCACTCCTTTACCTGTTTCCCCAGTGCTAGGTATGCCTGGATACTTCCCATGCCAAATGTCTGTGCTATCCTTCACCAGACACAAACTCTGGTCTAGACCCCTTGAAAAACTCCGGAAGGGGGTAACTAAAACGCTAACCTGTTCCTCTAGGAAGATCTTTTACCTAAGGAATGCAACATAATGCATAATGCAGTGAGACAGAATCCTTGACAAATGGTGACCTACAACTGGATAGAGATATTTCTTTTTCAAACTCAGCACAAGTAAGTTTTTTATTTTACTTCTTTACTTGCATCTTTTATAAACATTCATCTAGCTTGTATGCTGAAAATAAGTACTTGTATTTGCATTCATGCTAACCTCTCTGAAGAGTGAATTTTAAGAGGAACTGATTCCCGTGACCTTGCTTAAGGTGAGCAGCAGTCTACTTGAAACCAGATAATGCTGAACATCATCAGGTTCATAGAGGAGTCGGATAATACGCTGACTAATCTACTCATGAATGCTCATATTTATTCAAATTATTCAAATTTGTATCAATGTAACTTGCAATGTTACACATTGCCGTAAGGTATGTTGGAAGAACCTGTCCTGTCTCACTGCTTTTTTTCCTGGCGTTAGCAAGTCCTACTTCAGCTCTTACTCTTGGCTCACATGATGACACTAGCCTGTAACCATCTAACCTTTCTCACAGAGCAAATATTTCATTCTCTTTAGATGGTGCCAAAAGTCCTTAAGCCTTTATTATCAGCCTTTATTATAAGCCTTAACAACTTATTCTCTGGGTCTGATTTTTTCACTGCTTTGCACAGTACGGGGTCACTCACACCTGGGCAATGTGAGTGTTAGGTGACTGCTGAACACTTCTAATCAGGAAAAGTATTTGACAGCTATTTAGCACTTACTTTGCACTGATATAAATAACAGAACATGTAAGGCAATAGAAAATAAGTCTAAAGTGCCTTAATTGCTGTTTATCAACTAATTTTGGTGTTGCCACAAGCAAAAGAAGTTTTCACTTGAGAAACACATTCACTGTGTTGATGTTGGTGTTTTAAAAATCAAAGCTATGTGAAAAAATGATGACATTGGGAAAAAAAGCCCACAAACTCTTGCTATTGGATTATGTAAGTACCAAGACTATCTCTTTTTTCAAACACCTCAAATGAGAGAAATTGAAAATAGAGTAGTTGTGCAAATAACAGAAAAATGTATCTCTTTTCGATGACAACTGGGATACTTTGTGCTACACCTAGCAATTCACAGCGGGGGTTGCAAAGATGAAGTAGATTATATGTATATTCCAAAATATATATGCATATATATAAATAAAAATAAATACGTATGTATGTTTAAAGACTACCAATTCTGGGGAGATACGTCTTACAGTGTGTGAGACTCATACCCTGGGTATCCCTGGGGACTTCTTGTCCTCATCTGAAGATATAGCATGGAACAAGATACTAACTATTCGGATTAGATTATAAATGATGAGATGGAAAATCTCTGACTTCTGTCATTCATAGTTTGGAGAAAAACTTTCTTCTAGTTAGCAGTTTTAGAAACCATTACTGTTTGCTTAAGCCCCTTCCTTGGCAACATCTTAAATAGTCCTATTAAAATAAGTGGGATAATTCCATGTGTAAAAAGCTAAGCACGTATGTGTTAGAAGGACTGAAGCTTGAGAAACTAAATTACTTGATTTGTGGGTGCTCTCAGGCAGCTAGACTTCTTAATGGACAATATTACGGATGAACCCAGTGAAGATAAAAATAACACCCACAGCTTTCAAGAGCTGTGTTAGAAATGTGAGCCACCAAATAAATTACCGTCTACAGATTTACATAAATGGAAATATGAAAGTATCATTCTTCAGACTTTATGAAGGCCACTAGAGCAAGCGATGATTTACTGGAAACCTAAAATGGGCTGTTACTGGATTCAGAAAACCACTTTAAGTCTTAGTAGATCAATAACAAATAAGGGTCCAGAACCCCAGCACACTCCTGAAAGTTTACCCAAAAGATTTTGAATGAATAACAATGATATGCAAATACTGGTTCAAGTATTTGTCTGTTGATAAATGCAGTAAAATGGGTGTGTTATGGGAGGAAGGGAAAACGCAAAATCAAATAATATTTAAAGTTTACTTAAAAACAACAGCAAGCTATCTAAGGTAGCTAACAACAGAAGAGATATTTCAATTTATTAACTTTACCCTAGATTCTCACTAAGATTGGCTAAATGGTATTGATTTAAAAAATAATTTCTTTGAGAACAGTATTCAGTAAACTAGGGTACTGTAATATCTCCTTTCATCAAAGTCTAAGTGATAAATAAAACTTTCAGCAGAAATATTTCACTGGGTATAGCTATTCTCTTCTAGTAAATGCCCAAATATTTAATTTCCCAAGAGCACATCAGCTGGGAATAAGGTCTGAGAGTGCGATATCTTCCTCATTAGTGCTGCTAGATGTCATATGGGCCTTCCAGATAGGAACATGATGTAGGAAAATTCTTTCAGCTTCTCCAGTGTCTTCAGCCCTGTTTCCTACTAGTCTCGACACTGTAATCAACAGAACATTAGAATTAGGCAAGGGAGTTGAACCTGTCTGTGTTACAGACAGTAAAAGCAGTGGAAGACATATATATGATGTATGTGGATGATAACCTATTATCAGACTTAGCGGTTTTAACAGTTGTGTGTTTAAGAACGAAGCAGAAAGGAAAATAAAAATAACTTGATTAACTGACAAATCGAAGCGGTCATTCAAGCCAGGAAGAAACTGAAAACCAATCTTGGTGAAGCGGAGAGGAAAATAAAATTATGTTAGATAAAACATAAATTAAGAGACTTCAAAGACAATCTGAAGTGCAAATACTGAAAGCATACAGAGAGAGCAGGAAAATAGTCTCACTGATATAAAGGCAAAGATCTAGTTAGAAAAAAACCCACCAACTACTTTATATTCATCATTTTTCCAGCTGATTCAAATTAATATGTCATAGAAGCAAGCTTATGGTTAGAAATTTGCAATGAATCCCAGGTTTCTGGTTTCCTTCTGTATCACGTGGTTACTTCCTAAGCTTGGCTGGTGGACAGCTTTTTGGCATGGATTACCACGTTTTGCTGAATACAGTCCACTCTGCCACTTAAATTCAAGCTCCCAGGCAGTTAGGTGACTTGGGGAAACACATGACTTCTCAGGTGTCAGATGTTGTTAAAGAGCTCATAACCTTCGTTCTTAATATCTCAGGGAAGGGCAAGACACTGGAATTAGTTCTGCTTAGGTTAGCAAGGAGCACAAGGGACATGGAGACGGACTTTTTAGCAGGGCCTGTTGCAATAGGACTAAGGGTAATGGTTTTAAATTAAAAGAGGGAATATTTAGACCAGATATAAGAAAGACATTTTTTACCCTGAGGGTGGTGAGGCAGTGGCCCAGGTTGCCCAGAGAGGTGGTGGATGCCCCACCCCTGGAAACATTCCAGGCCAGGTTGGACAGGGCTCTGAGCAACCTGGTCTAGTTGAAGATGTCCCTGCTTATGGCAGGGGTGTTGGACTGGATGGCCTTTAAAGGTCCCTTCCAACCCAAACTATTCTATGATTCTACAACCTGCAGACTGCTTGATGCTGAAGATGGGCAACCACATTACATGTGCTTCACGGGGGTTTAGGGACCAAACCAGCTCTTCTCTGCTCCTGGGAACAGAATGTCTATTACCAGTTGAGATGTATTAGACACCTAGATATCCAGACTATATTTCTTAGTTTAGTTTCATCTGAAAGGAACCTGGGTTTTGTGCTTTGATACAGCTTTGCAAGGCAAGCCAGAGAGCAGAAAATGGAGGCTATTGGGAGATTTATTTCAAAAATGCCATCTTGATCTGGACTAAAATGCTGATGAAAACTCACTCACTGGTGATTAACTTGAAGAGAAGCATCTGGTCAGATTCAGATTGCTTTTGTGGGCAGCAATGAAACTGGGTTTTTTTGGCATGTTGAAAATAGGGAGGGAAAGATCTGAACATGTGGAGTTATCTCTGCTTTCTTTCTTGACCAGCTTTTAATTAAAGAACCAATTTTAAACTAGATTGCCAGGGAGTAAGAAGACCAATACCGCAGAAAAAGCAAATGAGTTCTTTCCATCATTCTTTACCACACTTGGCAGATATACACCTGCCCTAAAGCTATTCTTCGCTAGTAATGAAGATGAGGCCCTGTCAAAGATCAAGATGAAAAAAGAGGTGATGCCAGAACAAAGTGATAATTTAAATCAAAATAACTTGCCAGAACTGGGTAGTAGAATTGGAATGAATGAAAATGCTGAATTGCTAACAAAAAAAGGAGTCAATCTCTATTGGACGCTGGAAAGCCACCCAGTTTTGCCTATCTTTACAAGAGGTGATGTTGTCAACTGCTAACCATTAACGTTCACTCCATCATAAGATAAATTAATTGAAAAAAAATTATACAAGTTCTTATGCAGATGGACATGATAAATAATGCTAAATCCTCAAGGATTCTTTGCAAGGCAATCATGCTGCTTCACTCAACTGAAGCCCTTTTAAACATTAAAAAATGGGAAATACAATTTTTGGGGTAGAATTTTTGTGTGTCACTTTTTTTTTTACTTTAAAAAAAAATACAAAACTTTTTGGCCTTTTACTCTGGCTATTAACCTTGCACATTGTAGAGTGCAGTTCTACTCTGGATTAGAAACCAATGGGAGGAGAGGTGGGGAGAAAAGCAAAAATAAAGAACTGCAACATGGATGGAAGTTGAAAATGAGTGCCTGGCTGGGATAATAAACCAGATCCTTGCTTTAAGCTAAAACAAACAAACAAAAAAACTCCAAACTGAACACTTAAGGTTGTTCTCAAGTATAGTTGAGAATTTTGTTTTACAAGTTCTGCACTTTCCCATCTGTCCCCACTTTTTACTTACTACTCAAGAGGGACATTTGGAGTCAGGGTGAAACGGTGGGAGAATGTTCCGTGTCTGTAATGCTCTCCAAGACAAAGTGCTATAGGAGACAATTCCTAAACTGGGGCAACCCCCAACTTTCACAAAGTTTCAGTTACAATCTAAATGATTCCTCCATTTTTTAAATTAAGGCTAAGGAGAAATAAAGTATTTTTCCTCCACAGGTTAATTTTTTTCTTTCTTTCTTTGAGATGTTCCTGAATTTTTCTTTTTGATAGCAAGGACTTGAACACTAGTCACACTCTGCCCACTCATTAAGTTTCTCCTTATTACTACAGCAAAGAGTGATCCTCCAGCTAATAGCCAAGGCAGGGTCTCTCCAGCGTAGTTTTCATCCTAAGTACAGAGTGAGATGGAAGATTGATGAAAAATGTACCATTAAAATATATTATAAACCAGTGAACATAAACAGTTAAAATGCATGATGGGAAAGAGCAGAAAGTGCAAATCCTATCATCAACTTCCTTCTGATATTTCTTAATTTCTAGTATTGGGCACCCTTAATCTTGTGCTTGTGCAATTTTTATAAGCCCATCATTACTGCCAAAGTAGCTGTCACGGAATCCGGTTGAGAGAAAGAACTGTAGGGTTCAGAAAAGAACAAGAAATGGCGTACAAACAATAGGAATCTCAATTACCTTGCCAAGGATTAAAAAACATGCTTGGGTTGTCATTCTTCATGCTTCACAACACAAGTCCTCACAGCGATTGCCTGGGGTTAGGGAGAGATGTCCCTTTCATCACGGGGATCTCATCTCCAGCTCTGAACTCTCTCATACAGCACTGCTCAGCATCACCACAAGAATATCATGTTAGATAGACCATTAGTCTGATTCAGCGTGTCAGCCTCTGTGTTCCCTGTCTCCGTGCCATGTATCCACGGCAGAAACTCCGCTTTCTTACCTAGTGATAAGGAAACTCTGAACTCTAATAGCAGTGTCTTAAAGGAAACCGGCCATGAAAGAACATGCCAGCTCTTGATTAATAACACATGCAATTTGCCTTCCAGGCCTTTAAGCAGAGGATTTGGCGGCTAACTATAGTTGTTATGATACAAGAAACACACGCTGTGTATTAGGAGACTACACAGGAACAAGATGTGAAAACTTAGGGAGAACTGGAGCCTTATCACAGAATCTATTGAAAGAAATAGTCTGTACCATCACAGAATTTGATATTTAGGAGATAACAAGGTAAACAAGGAAACCCAGATGTCACAATATAAAAAACAAGCAAACAAACAAATGAAGAACTGAATTTATTGAATCAACTATACAGAAAAAAATCAATAAAGGTTTGCCAGAGCCAACCTCCAGAGAAGTAAGGTCAGTTGTTAAAAGAAACTAGCTCTTTGACTCAATATGTAGAATATTTTACTGTGTACTTTTGGCATGAGTAGATAACGAAGACTTTATCTTGCAACATGACAACACCCTTACAAAAATAAAACCATTGTCATCTGCACTCCAAAATGTCGCTGATAAGTTTTAAAAATATATTTGAATCTCCATAGTTAAGTTATTTTTCAAACTGGTGTTATTGCTTACTGGCTATGTCCAAATCTTCGGAAACAGTGATCAAAATGGCAATGCTGTCTCTGGCATGCAACTGTTTTAGCGTTTTTAAACAGTTGCATCTTCTACAAGATACGATAGACTCGTTTCAAGGGTGCAGTAGGCAGATATCCCATCATCTCACTGTTTCGATGTTCTGCACGGGCACATAAGGGCAGATGGACCATCCCAGGTATCCAAACCTCATTTGGATTCTTCTCTAGAGCAAGTCACCTAAAAAAAGCACTCACTTTTCAATGCAAAATTCTAACTTTGTGTAAGCTCTGAGATTCTTGCCCTTTGAGTTTCCCAAATCGGATATGATTTGGATTCTCTCTTTCTTTTCTCTGACACCTGGTCACCTCTATCTGCCCAAGATCTGAAATTGATAAATCTTACGAGTACGGACAGTCCCCTATGGCTGTCCATTCAGCAGCTGAATAAGGCTCAGTCATTTTTGTGGGGCTTTTCTTACAACGCAGCTGGTAGTCCCAATCACATTCTAGTTATGTGACTATGGGACAGTTCTACTTCACATAAAAACTTGTTGACTTTCACTGCTCAATCTCCAAGAAACTTAACCCCCTTCTCTAGCTGCAAAAAGAGGAAAAAGGACTCTGTTAGGTAACACTTTTTTTTTTTTTTTTTTACTGCCTGGTAAGGTTTTGGCTTTCTCCCAAAATAGGATCCCAGGGTCACGCATTGCACCCCATTTAGTCATGTTTGTGCTACCAGATATTGAGATAATAACATGAGTTTTCAAACTGTGCATAGCTCTCCATGGGAAGGTCAGTATTTCTGTGATACAGTGCAGCTACAGACAAAACACAACCTTTTAATATAGGAGTGGAATCTCACCTTTTTAAAATGTCACTCTTCCCTGCAGAAAACTTCGATAAAATTATGCAGTTTTCTTTTAGTAGGATGTATCAGAGGTTAATTTTTCATACCAATGAGCACCTATGGTCTAAAAATCAGGACCTTTATAACACTTCCTTTTGGGCACCTAAATTCACTAGCAAGTCATAAAAAATTATCTTCTTTCTCAGTGTGAGGTGAGTTGCAAAAAATGAAACTGTTGCTGTCATAGTTACCATCCTATGGTGGTGGCTGTTTAAAATATTAAAACAGAGTTTGATCATACTTTTGATTTTCAATTTGTCATAGGCCTCTTAACCTTCTGTAACACATTGTGCTTGAGGATTAAGGCCATTAGTCTAATAACTATAATTAGTCATAATTATCCTAACAGGGGATATTAGTTAATGAAATCTCATTTCAATGTTCTTAATAGATTTAATTAATGCAATATTTATGTCAGCTTGAAAAACAGGCATTTTGCAATGCACCTAATTCTTAATGACTTACCAAGAAGGATTAGTTAAATGGAAGTTGCCAAAATATAATCATATGTGACCTCTCAATGTGCCATAAATTTGCCTTACACCAGTCACAGTAACATGAGGGAATACTGAGACCTTTACACCTCTTCCCCTTACTTTTGCTGAAAAGAATTTTTAAACATCCCTAGATGGCACTTTTCTAGTGGTTTATCTTTCTTCCTAACTTCTTGCTTTTATTACTGCCCTACCAAGTAATTCAAATGTTACTCAGTCACTGGTGTCCTTTCCTCACCTATGGGCCCTCCCTCCCTTTCTGGGAGGTGTCCCAGATTTCCAATACCAGATATAAATCACAATAATAAAGCCAAACAAGCTGAAAATTTCCAATACCAGATATAAATCACAATGAGGGAAGGATCTCCTGTTACCACTGTTGCCTCTCAACAGCTCTGGGCTCGGGGAGTTCATGTTTACATTTGTGAAATAAGCACTTAAAACAAACTAGTATGTGTTGAATTCTAAGTGCTAATTGAACTGTTCTGTTGATTTTATCATAGAAAAACACAAGGTTTTAAAGAATACTTTCATTTACCAGTTTCAAAGACGTTATGAGGCCAGGTTTTCTGTTTAAATCTATTGTAGTCTCTCTTCTTCTACTCCATGCGGAAAATCAGCACGAAGCTTTACTATTGCTGTCATAACTCAGGGCCTAAAGCATCGTAAAGAATACTGCTTTGGATTTACAGAAATACCCTTAACTGTGAAGAGAGACAGCGCTAACCTCGGGGAAAGCGAGGGAGGCCCAGAACTATATAACCCTCAGCAAAATCTTTCCAAGTCTAATTCCCCACCACTGCTAACCGTGATGACACCCAATCGTGCTAGCACGCAGCCTGGCACCCCTGCACCTTAGAACTGGCAGTATACCTCGCCTGTGTATCTGCCCTCGAGTGGACATCAGCGGTAGCTAAAAGGCCTTGGAGTCCTATGTTTAAGCATATTCAATCAAAAGAAGACAAAAGTTTAAAAAAACCATGATGGAATCTCCAGGGGAAAAAAAAAGAAAAAAGAATTCAGAGGAAAAGAAGAGGGATTTTTCATTGTTCTGAGTACCAGATTGAAGGCTCTCGCGAGCTTTGCTTTCTCCCTGAAGACAAAGAAAAATTGATCGGAGTCTCTCATCGTTTCAGCTTCACTGCCAAAGAGCCATGGATGCTTAGTCTGCCTGTCCCTGCTGAAAGCAGCAAATGGGCCAGGAACTTGGACCATTCATGTAAAAACTGAAACTGATAGCAGTCTTCTAGGTGAGCAACCAGGGACCCATAAAAAAATTTTCCCTCTTTCCACCAGAAAAAAATGCTTCCTTAGGGGAAAAAAAAGGTATTTCCTACCAGAAATTTATTCCAACACAAAATTATCAACTACCTCTAAGCTTATAACACTTGTGCATAAACTCTGTAATAAGTAAATTTCATCAAGTTAAATGTCATATCGTCCACTATAAAATTTCTAAAACCTAAGTAGTTCAGAAGCCAAATTTTGTTTTCAGCGATGACTTAATCACTTATTATTTAGACACTTTGAAAATTTTAAGTCCATGGTCTTAAAATATTTGGTGCTAAATATAAAATGTAAAAATGAAAGAAAAAAAAAAAAAAGGATAAAAAAGCAAGCATCGAACTGAGAGTTGAGGCTTTTAAACCTTCTACAAAGATGGTCATGTCAAAAAAAGTTCCATTTTAAGAGTCTGACTTTTCCATGGGAAGGGACTGGTACGGATTGATACTTTGGATACCTTTTGCTTTGCTTGTGATTGTTTTACGTCCTGAGCAAATTGCAAGAGGGAAGCTGGTGAACCCTCAGTTCTCCCTTCTCCCCAGTCACCCATTCCCACCCATTCCCTTATGCCAGCCCTTGAGCTCCAATGGTCGTATCCGTATCGTTTAGTCAAGCAGGGAGCTGATGCACTGGGAGTTGATCTTTGATTGCTTCTCTTCTGTTTGATTAGTTTTAAGCTGTGTCAGCTCATTAAGGACATGGGAATGGATCCATGACAGGATGAGGAGTGTGGAACTGCCCTGGCTGCCCCATTTTATGCACTGGAAATAAGATGGATAAGGGAAAGAAATGGAAAGCTACTGAAATTCAGACTAAAATTTCACTACTGGCTTCTTTTTCTAGTCTGTACCTCTGGAAGGTTGCCTATCCTAAAGACTGAAAGGACTGTCCAAAGAAGCAGAATGTTTATCTTGATGTAAATGATGTTCTTAAATCTTCCTTCTCCATATCTGCTATATGGTTTTGTTACCCTGTATGGCTGAAATTCACCGTGGGAGAAAAAATCAGGAATAATGTCTGTCTAAGCAACGCATGTCTAAAATCAAAGGTGATGTATAAGGTGATACAAGCAGTTGAAAGGCATCCCATGCTGCCAACATTAACAAACAGAAGAGCCATAATTATATTTTTTTTAATGCATTTCGTAAGTGTCCCCCTGAAGAAGGTTAAGCATGATAGTGTTGTAGACCTCATTCTTATGAAAAATTAAAAATTCCAATGGGTTTTCAGCTGAAAGAATTCTCTGCTATACAGTTTGACTTTTTTTTAATTACTGAACAAGTAAACATACTTGCAAGGAATTCACTAAGGCACGCTTGAGCTTTCTTCACCTATCACAAACCTCGCAACGATGTGCACTAAAGAACTATTCTAGCTGTCATCCAGAGACTTGGGAAAAATGAATTTTGTCTTGAATGACTATTTCTTGGGGTTTCTTACTTCTGTCAGGCCTACTGTTGAAATTTACCCTGTGGGGAAAGCAATCTCCAACCTAAAGCATGTGCAAACTGTCCTAACCCCATTTTTGAGGATTTCAGAGGGACTTCAGGAGCGTTTAGCTTTGGGTTATCCCTCCACTGGGAAAAGAACATTGCCCAAAGAGAAGCTATACAGTCATTATCGTCATCCTGGAATTTTAAACAAACAATATGCATGACAATGAGGAACGCTTTAAAATATGGCCCTAATCATTATTAATTCCTTTGGTATTTATGGTAATAATCGTAATTATGATGAACTCATTTTGCACTAATGTGAGTGCTTCTGGAACTCCACATTAATTTGTAATGCCATATTGAAGTGTTATTCAAGAAGGATATTAGACACTATATTTTTGAAAGGTTTGCAAACTCTTTAAAAACAAAGACCATCAGAAAAAAAGAAAAAAAAAGCAGCATTTTCTCCAGCTGAGGAGACTGTTTGTTTTTGATTAAACCCGCAGTTTCTGCTGAGATTTAACAGTGATGAAAACTGACAAGGTTGAAGGGAATAAGCTGAGGCTCATGTCACAGGGAATACATACAGAGAGAGAAGAAAAATCTTGTACTTTTCAAAGGCATTTGCTTAAATCATTTTTGCTTTCATTTTACCCTTAGTGACAACTGCCAGATTAATGCCACCGGAAATTAAAAATTATAAGTTTATTCAGTATATAAAGAGTGCCGGCTACTGCTAATGTTGACTGTATCTGATTGAAAGGCTGATTTATAATGAGACCTGAGTGATTCAGTTTGCATATCTGTTCCGGTGTACCATCATTGCTCTAGTATCTTTACTAATGATCAGGGTGTTACAGATGTATTAGTCCGCTATGTTCACAGCACGCCAGTTTTTTGTAAATGAATCATTTAAACGGTAATCCTTCAAACTCCTGAATTTAGCTACCCGTGTGGTTTATTTTTCCACTTGAGCTGCCTGTTGCACTTCGGCCTGAGCATCTTCCGCACGGGTTAAAGGCCAAATCTAAAGTAGGCATGTGGTTTGCTCTGTATTATTCAAAGCTTCTTTCAAAATCCTAGCAAGTGCTGAGATCTGCTTTTTACACCCCATCAGCAGAGGGCTGTTTCTCCGTATTATTTCCCCTGGCAGCAAGGCTGATGTCAGTGCCTCCGGTGTCCTGCCACTCATTCTCCCCTTCAGAACTGCCTGGTGAATTTATATTATTTAAAGCAACCATTTTCTTTTTGCAGTGTTATTATCAGTGCAGCTGATGGGGAGTCACAGGGGCGGAAATCTTTGGCAAGGGGAGCAAAAGCTGCTTAAGTCAACTTTGCTGCCCAGGGAAAATGGAATCATTGGTCTTAAGTTTATGTACCAGTGAAATTCACTGAGGGCTTAAACTGAATGGGATTTAAGTAGTGCATAGGCTGCTGTGCACAGATGTTTGTGCCCTGCGAGGCAAAACTTGGTGAGAATGCATGCAGATTCAAGAATGGTGTCACTATTTTCACAACATGTTCATTTTCACTTTTTGCGAACACGGGAGTTTGTGAACTTTATTATGCTAAAATACACATGAAAATCAATGAGCAAAAATCAAATGAGCTTTGTTAAGCTCAAACTCTCTGTTATTCTAGACAGAGCACAGCTGGAAATCCTTTGAGCTTTGCTGGCTATTCCTCTGGAATAAAGAATGTGAACACACACACACACACACACACACACCAGGAGGGTGGCTGTTGCTATGTGCTTCTGATTCCTGGATACTGGCTCCTCTCCTCTGAGCAACAGGCAACCAGGCAGAGCTCAACGGAGCCTAAACGCTGCCAGCATCACGCTGCCACAAAAGGTACCTTTAAGCTCCCTTCGTTTCCCAACCCTTTCTTCATATGCTGCTTACTCAGCCAGCTGCAGCTGAGGATACCTGTCACGTTAAGGGGATTGTGTGAGGAAGAGGAGACATGAGATGTAGGAAAATAAAAAAAACCACCTCATTGAGATGGAAGACTCTCTGTGAAAACAAAGATTCCTTCATATCTTGCGTGTGTTCAATGGAACCAGGATGTTTCCCTGTAGAGGAAACCTCTGCATTGACCAGTAAGTACATCCTTCAAAACAGACAAATGGAAAAAGCAAGAAAAAAATCTTTAACCAGAGTTCAACAGCTGCCCAGAAACAACCATACAAAAATACTCCCACAAAGCAGAAAGGGAGCAAAAGATGGCAGGCATTTCTCAAAGGACAGCTCTCCTGAATCAACCATGTTTCCTACATAAGACCTCTCTACAGCTCCCTGAAAGGAGGGTGTAGTCGGATGGGGGTCGGTCTCTTCTCCCAAGTAACAGTTCATAGGACAAGAGGAAATGGCCTCAAGTTGCACCAGGGGAGGTTTAGATTGGATATTAGGAAAAATTTCTTCACCCAGATGGTTGTCAAGCTGCCCAGGGAAGTGGTGGAGTCTCCATCCCTGGAGGTGTTTAAAAGACGGGTAGATGTGATGCTGAGGGATGTAGTTTAGTGGTGGTCTTGGCAGTGTTGGGTTGATGGTTGGATTCAATGATCTTAAAGGTCCCTTCCAACCTAGATGATTCTATGATTCTATGTTTATGTCCCCAGCTCTACAGCAAAACTTCCAGGGGGAAAGAAAACTTTCCACAAAGCAATGGATAGAAATGTTTTGCAACCTCTGATTTTGTTTATCATCACAACTATCATAATGGGAAAAGACTTTTTGTTCAGGAAGTTCTTGAAGTATTCTTGTGCTATACTGTGCAATAACCTGGTCTGGTGGGAGGTGTCCATGGCAGGGGGGTTGGAACTAGATGATCTTCAAGGTCTCTTCCAACCCAAACCAGTCTGTGATTCTATGATTTTATGATAAACACCAAAATAATAAAAAATCTCTATTTACTCTAAAGAATAATATAAAGTTGAATATTGTGTTGCTAGGTTTTACAGAAACTGGCCACACTTCTGTTTGCTCATTCTTTGATACTGGGGAGAAATCAAAGGTCTTCTCATCTTTATATCCTCCTCATCTGTGGATATTTTCCAAAAGGTCAAGCATACTACCCTGAATAACTGCATTCAACTAAAATGAGTCAAGAATTTATTTTTTGATAGTTTTACAAGTTGTATATGTGCTATGAGGTTATATATAGATAGATACATAAAATTATTTCCTTTCATACAAATATGCACAAAACCTATGGCAAACAAATGGCAAAGGAGACAACAAATCTGACTGTAAAAGCAGAAAAATGTATAGGAATAAAAGAAGCTCAAAACCTCAATTAATTAAGGTAGACGTTTTTTTACAACTTTCAAATTTGTAATGTTTCTACAAATGTATGATCTTTTTCTAACTCTCAGTAATAGAAAAACATTTTTAGATTAAATTATAACCCAAAGAAACATCGAATATAGAGTGAGAAAAGAAGTTATCAGCTAAAAAAAAGAAGACATAAAACTCTAATTGCTAATACTTCTGGTGTATCGTGGTATTTCTCTGTCTTAATAACCTAGCCTTCTAAAGTGAATGTGATTATTACCGATTGTTTCAAAAGATGTTTCCTATATCCCATAATGCTAGTGAGAGTTTTGATTCCCGTATTCCTTTCCCACTTCCCCGCCACTGCTTTAGGTTGGTATTGTCTCTGTATTAACTCTCTTTCCCATCAGGTTTTTATTTGTAGTATGGTTTGATAAGCTTTACATTTCAGCATCTTTTGCATTTGTATTGTATTTTTTTTGTTTGTAAACAAAATGGATTTTACAGTACCTTGCATTTTAATTTAAAATACTATGAGAGCCTATCAAACTTTAGAAATTTGCTTTGAAAGTACATTGAAATTAGCATTTGTATTTACCACTTCACTGTGCTGGTAATAATCAGTGGAACGAAATGGTAAACCACAGAAATTCATCTTTTATGGCTGGATAATTCCATCAAGAGGGAACAAAAATAGGCCGTTCTCTTCTTTAATAGGCTTTGAGATGCATCTGTCTTACAATAGACATCAAACCTCACCAGTCATATAAAAAAAAAATTATATTTTCATTATTTAGTTATTTGAAATACAACTTTTAAAGACCAAAAAGTTACTTATTGTTTTTGCTGCAGCAAATTTACAGCCTCTTACTTAACGGACTGCACAGGAATAGAATTTAAATATTGGAAATGCAAAGAGAAGTTTGTAATCATTAGTTTCATTGAATCAGATAAATGTTACCACCGTAAGATTAGAAGGCAAGTAGGAGAGATAATCCCCTAAAAAATAATGAAGTAGGGCAAATGGATTAAAATTATTTAAGTTTTCCTGAACCAGAGCACGTGGGAAGGAGTGTTTAGGGCTGTATCGCACCTTATGATAACAGATGTGTTACCACAACACATGGATTTTCCAAAGCGGCCCATTATCTGTTACTGAGACTGTTTCTTGTTTCAATGTGAAGCATTTGCAGCCCAGAAGTGCAATCTTTCAATGGTTTGTATGAACTCAGCATTATGCACTAGCATCTTTAGAACAATCATACGGCTAAATATTGATTACTGATCTAGATCCCGTCTTTGAAATGAGTGCCTTGCTAGAGAGCCGTCAGTGAAGTCACAGGTCAGAAGTGCATCTTCTCTGGTATTGTTTTTGTTTGAAAAACAAAAGGGGAATGGCAGTGATGGAGGGCAGCAACGCGACTGTTACTTCTCTAGAAAATACACAAGGGGGTGAAACCTGTGTGAAGAGGGATTGAATATCCACGCTCAGCTCCTCCCACAGCCTGTGTGACCACACCAGACTGGGTTAGCGGTGGGATGAAATTGGTCAAGGCGATCTGCCCAATGTACCTCTTAATTCAAGACCCCTATGAGAGATTTTTCACATCCAGTTTTAAACTCTGCAGCTGGCTGGTGACGTTAGTGGTGACTCTTCTACGCTGGTGTATGGAGTTATATAGGAACATGGCAAAAGATTTGGGATTGAAGCTCCAAATCTGGGCTTTGAGGAAGCCGTCGCCTCAGCCTAGTCATTCCCCACCCACAACTGCAGGAGCTGTGCCAGCTGTTGAAGAACTGGTGGTGAATTTCCCCCACCACTCCAGGCCAAGTGGGGACCTGCTGAGGTTTTAGCCATGTCATGGGTGCAACAGGCACACGGTTGGTGGTGGCTCAGGGCCGGGCTGCAGAAAGTTTGCCCTCTTCTCATCCTCGTTTCCCCTCTCCCCCCCCTAGTTTATAGCACATGCCATCAGAACGTGTTTAGCGAGCCTTTAAATTCTGTTTGGTCTGTTCGCTTCTTTGCAAACCTATTCCAGGCACTTGGCTGATGACAGTCATGAAGTGTTGACTGTGGGACGGTTTAATCTCTAAACATAGCCCCTCCAGAACTGTTGTTTTTGGAAATGTTTTTTAGTACAACAGATGACTAGGGTAGATAAGAGCCCTTTTATGCAAAGGTCTCCTTTATTATACATATCTTAAATATTTGTTCTCAAATATTACATCTGATGCCAAGTCCTCCGTGACACTGTGTTGCTGGTGTTCAAGTGAAATACTGCTCTGGCTGAAATCAAATGGAAGAGGACGTGATATCTGTTGTTTACTTGGAAGAAGAAAAAAAACCCATTTGTCTCCCAAACAAATGGATCTGTTTCCAGCTTAAGCAGGACGATTTCAGATTTTCTCACTTTTTGTCTCTGAAAGGCAAGGAAGCACAGTATAGAAAAGCCAATAGTAGCTTCCTTGGAGATTCCGCTATCTTACAGGTACACAAGACTGAATACTTTTAAAACGGAGTGGTTTTCATCACTTTAGAAGGACCAGTCAACAATGCAGAGCGGAGACTATACCCGCAGGAGGCCTTTTTTGGAGTAAATGTACAGAAAAAAATTGTCAAAGCCAGAGTCTGAGAGTAGGTAATGAATGTTATGGAGGAGAACCTGACATAAAGGTTTTAGCTTTAAGTGGCCAGCCCAGAACTCAGCTACAGCGTGGGGCCCATTTCTAGGATTGAACGCATGACTCCAAAAGATATATTCTCTTCTACATTTTGAATATGTTGAAACATAACATATAGGGGGGAGTAGTCTTTTATTTTGAGCACTTGAATAACTGCATAGGCCATATGAGATGCCAAATGAGTTATACCTGACGTATGAGCTTGTTTAATACCACTGAGATGTATGCACAATCAGCTAAATGATTTTTTTTTTAAATTGCTAGTAATATTTTGATACCTTGCCTGAGCTCTTAAGAAAGATTAATTTCTTTAGAGGGAAGTATCCATTTCCTTCTTCCCAGAAAATTAGACCCTTATTGAAGAACCTAATTTAGAAGAATCCAATTATTTTTCCAACTAAAATGTTTATTTTACAAATCTATTGTTCCTTATGTACTTTATAAATCTAGTGATATATAGGCATAAGAATACTTTTTAAAACAAAAATATATATTTACCATAACAAAAAAGCTGTTTGAGATCACAGCTACTGTCTTAGCAGAGAAGCAAACCAAAGATAACGACCTTTATGAAAAGCCATTGCTTCTACCAGTGCCAACCATCTTCCTAACTAATACAATACTTTCATATTGAAAGGTTTTTGTCTTTCTTTTTTTAGAGTTACTTCTTTTTTATTCTAGGATCTTTTTGCTGTAGCTTACTGCACTTCTCTGTTACTATCAAGGGAACATGAGCTGCCTGTCTAATAGGAGAAAAGTGCACGCCTTGTGGCTTTTTCATGCATGAATATTCTACTGGATCAGAAATTAAACATGATCACTTGATTTTTCTGAAACTCCTTTGACTTTCGTGACCAATGGAAATATGACTAGTAAATAAATGCATGGGAAATTTATTTATTAGAGAAATCACTGCAATGTGGTTTTGACTCATAATAAGAAATGTTAACATTTCCAATAAAAAATAAATGGAAAACATTTGTTGTATTTAATTTAGCATTTTGGAGTGTGTTGCAACTGCTGATACTGGTTTAAATTGACTTTCAGCTAATGACATTAGAAAACTACTTAATTCTGATTACAAAATTAGAGACTTTACAGTCTAATGAATTTTTAATAAAGCCTCTGTGTGTCATTGTATGGGCTTGCTCCTTAACGCATGAGATGGAGATAACATTCCTCATATTCCATTTGTTCCCCTATTTCAGGGAAATTATAATAAATCACCTGAATATTTTTATTTCCACCTTACTCACCTAAGAATAAGCTCTCTTGAACACATAGGACCAAATTATTTTCTTAGACTTCTACATTTGAAAAATTGATTCACGACATCTTAATTTGTTCTTCAGAGAAACGTGTTCATTTCCTAAATCACATGTACAAAATGCCACAGAGGGCTAAATATGGAGAGCGGACTCAGGTATCCCAACATTACTTGCCTTGAAGAGAGACACGTGGTTGGTTTTAGTTGACTCAATTATTTGTATTATCAATGAAGAGAGATAAAATATTGCAAAGAGCAATTCAGCTGTTGAATATCTATTTTCTGTGTGTCTGTTATATACTACTTCTAACTCACTAGTTATGTTTTGAACCATACTAAAAAAAGACAGGGTATCTATTTCTAGATATCGGAAGTAACAGGGATTAGATAAAGGGAAATAAAAGGAAATAAGTAAAGCTTCGTGTCTTCTCCCTACTCAAGCACCCATGGGGAAACCAGGTACAATGCGATGTTTTGTTTGGGACTTTTTAGAAGAGTAGAGGGAAAGGATATTTGATATTTGACTTCATTATTTCTCTCATGCCTGTTTCAGAAGGTAAAACACCAGGACTGCTGTTGCTGGGAATACTGACAGCCACAAGTGTTGAAGCACGAGGCTGTACCTCTATGACATTGTTCTGTGGGAGATCATAGAATCATAGAATGGTTTAGGTTGGAAAGGACCTTGAAGATCATCTCGTTCCAAACTCCTTGCCATGGGCAGGGACACCTCCCACCAGCCCAGGTTGCCCAAGGCCACGTCCAGCCTGGCCTTGAACACCTCCAGCTATGGGGTCTCAACAACCTCTCTGGGCAAATGTTAGATGTCTATTTGTTACCTGATCCTGCTGTTTTTTGTATTCTAACCGCAAGAAAACCATAATGTCTGCTCAATACTTTCTTAAAGAGGGCGAAGTCATAAGAAGGGGTGTCTTTTGCCCTTGCTTGATGATTTCTGGTCCCTTGCATTACTATTCCAAAACCATTTTAGATGTGAAAGTACTCAATGTGCAGCAAACAAAATTAGTTAGAGGGAACATCGATCTAGCTGCTGTTTCTTCCCTTCTTTTCCTACCTTACCCTACTGAATTTTTGTCTTGTCTGTGTTTCAAGATGCTGACTGAATGGTTGTGGACTCTGTTGTTTGATAACCCAGAGAATTCTGTTTGATGTTATGGAGTTATTTTTATGAAACTTTTTTTTTTTTTTCATGTTAACGTCAAGGTAATAAAAATGTCTTAAGTGTAATAGAATGATGCAAGATCTCATTTTCTGTTGCTGAGGGAATATAGTAGGAGAAAGTAATAGCTGAAGGCTGTTTTTTCCCTTATGCCTGCAGTAAAGGAGATTAGAATAATGTAAAATTACTTAAGTCAGATATTAGAAAAAGAGCATTAGAGAAGGGTCAGAAAGGCACAGAGGAAGGTGTGGGAAGAAAACAAGAAAAATACAGAGAGACTCTCTTAGCAATGGAGATGAGGACCATCCAAGATCAGAAAAAGAAAATTAAGAGCTATTCAAAATATCTACAATAGAAAATGAAGAAAATTCTTGCAAAACTGCAAATAACCCAGGAGTCATCCCTGGAACCAGAATTAAGAGAAAGCTGCAACAAGACAGTGTTGCAGTTGCAAAAATTCTCGTACTACCATGTAAAGAATGAATATTTAAAATTTGCTGTTTATGTTTATGCTTATATTATACATTGTTCCTCTCAAATACCCCTTAAAACCTAGTGCTAGGCCTGGATCCATAAACCTGCTGAAATATGTACCAGGATCAGTTAATGGTCAGCATTAATTCTGGCTGCGAGGAGTTACATCGCCAACGAAGAGGTGACAGACAGAGCATCCGTGCCTAGGAGGAGTGTTGGGGAAGACGAGAAGTGAATCCCTTCTGAAGCCCGCTGCTCACAGTGCTGCAAGCCGGGCTCTCAGCCGTGGAGCATCCCTATGGACAGGTTTTAGCACCCACCAGGAAAAGATGCTCTATGCCCACAGACCCTCAGGCGAAGTCAACTGACCGGTCTTTATGTAAAACTCATACAAAAGGAACAGAGAGCTTTCTGCCAAAGGGGAAAAAAAAAAAAAGAAAAAAAAAAAAAGAGAAAGCCATTTCTGTCCTGTCTTTTAGGTTGAGTAACAGTACCTTTCAATCTTTCAGGAGACACCAGCACCCAAATTTTAGACAAGCATTTAGACAAACCTTTTAGCAGGGCCTGTTGCAACAGGACAAGCGGTAATGGTTTTAAACTAAAAGAGGGAAGATTTGGACTAGATAGAATGAAGAAATTTTTTATGCTGTGGGTGGTGAGCCCCTGGCCCAGGTTGCCCAGAGAGGTGGTTGATCCTCCGTCCCTGGAAACATTCCAGGTCAGGTTGGATGGGGCTCTGAGCAACCTGATCTAGTTGAAGATGTCCCTGCTTATGGCAGGGGGGTTGGACTGGATGGCCTTTAAAGGTCCCTTCCAACCCAAACCATTCTATGATTCTATGATTTTGAGTAATTTCTCTCCTACAACATCCCCATCCCTCAGAAGAGAAAGGCAGAAAGGACAAGAGGTAGATGTTAAGTGAAGGAATATCCACCCCAGCGTTTTTGAATTGAGTGATATTTAGGTCAGTCTGCACGAATCAGGTCCTTTCCATAGCAGGCTGATTATTTTGCCAAGTCCTAAAAGAGGCAGTATGCCGTCTTACCATCCAAACTGGAGTTCAGCCAGATACGTGACCAGCAATTTAACATTGCTCAACTTAAACCTGAAACTGGTCAGCCTGCTGCACATTATAGCAAAACTTGTAGGCAAAGAGAATATATTTTATTACAGTGCTGATATATTTGGTGAAAATTCAGGAGTTTTCAGTGCATAATCATCCTTCAGATTTGGAATAGAAAAATCAAACTTCTAAGAAAACCTTATAAATACCGTTGGAGAACAAAACCTCTGAATTTATCTTGATTGTGTTAATCAGAGCTAATCTGAAAATAAAGTACTGGTGGACTAGCAGGAAGAAGGGATAAAACAGTTAGCTCTTGTGCAACCTGGAGAGATTTTCTCTCAACTGGGAAAATTTATAGCATGTTATAAAACTGATATTTCCACTGAAGTCTATGATATTTAACGTACAGTCAGTTATGAATTTTAGTTCCCAGGCTCATCTATTGAACTTACTCTGTAGGTCTCCCTTGAGACATCCTGGACCGAGAGGTCAAAGATGAAGTGTTGTTTGTGAAAAATGTTCTTCCAGCACCAACCGGGTGCTTCTATTGTTATATTGATTATGTGGTTTTATTGTTGTACATCATGTTTGGTAGAGTTCATCTGTTTAGCTTCTAGAAAAGCTTTTAATAAACTGGATAAAATAGATTGCATTTTGGAACCTGTATGTGTAGGTTTCATGGATTTTCATCCTCCAGCTTCACCAAGGTAACTGGTGGTCCTCAACAAGATTTTTTCTGCTCAGGGGCTTAACAAAGCTGGGAGCTATGGAAAGGCTGGGAAAGTACAGGTTGTACTTGATCAACTGTTTTTGTGGGTAGGTTTCAGTACACAGTAGCAATAGGGTCCTCATAATCTTGAATTTGAGAGTACAAATTTATGCTGCGAAAAACACTCAAGCTACTGTATCACTATAATTTGTTTTGAGGCATAGTTGCTGTAAAGACTGCTATTAGATTGTGACAGTGCACACTAACACAAAAACTTGGTTCAAAGGTTAAGAGAGATACTTTATATACTGTTAAAACCTTGGAAATATCAAGAAAACAAAACTTTGCTGTCTGAGATGTGGTGATCCAAAGAGACCAGAAGTGACTTTGATGTTTAAGAGCACGGTTGCATGAGCTTTTTTGATTTCTTTTATACAATGTCACATCTCTGGAATTCTGATTGTCTTACTTGCTTTCAGAAACTACATGTGAATTGCAATAATTCATATTTATTTTATAATTAATGCTCCGATTACTTCCTGGAGAGTCATCCATTTTCCCTTTTAATGTATTTCCAGAGGAAAAAAAAAAAAATGTTACATGCTGTTTATGGCGACTGTATGTGCTGAATGCAATATTTTAGTGGGTGCTGCTACAGTGTCAGGAACTTTTTTTTAACCAGAATTTATACTTTCAAATTCAAGCTAATGGCTAGTTTTGCACTCAGCATATGGTTTTCACAAAGTGCTGACGAAACTCTCCTCCCACTAAAGGAAATAGGAGTGTTTCTGCAGACTTCAGCAGAAGCACGCTAAGACGAGACAAAGGACCAGAACAGAAGCTAAGGTGCTATACTCCTTAACAGATGAGACACAGCCACACGACAATGCAAACCCATTCTCACTTGTGGAATTACTGTATAAATTAGGCTTGTGCTTAGGGTTTATAAAAATACTCCTCTCCGGGGGTGATCCAGCACAGGTGAATTCAAGGCGTTGATATAAGCAGGACTGAATTCTCACTGCATGAATAGCCAGGAACGCAGTCCATGTTTTTCACCCACCTGACAGCTGCTCCATGTCTTAGAACAATGATGCCTTTTTCTTCCTCAAGTAGCTGTAAGTAAAAATTAGAATACCAGCGAAAGCAAGCACTATTACTGTTGCCAGTGTGGTTGTAAAGCTGTAAAGCTTGTCAGAGAAGGGATGAGCTAGTAAAACTGCATGTAGGCATCGAGATCTGTACTGCCATTCCACAATAAACACTGAGAATGGCAGTGGTTGTATAGAAATATGGACTTATGAGAGAGTCACCGGTTTAGTCAATAAACTCTATTTGCTGTTCTGTCCCCTATGAAAAACTGAAAATAATTCAGTGAGTCTACACCCAGAGCTCTTATCCTTTTCTCTGGCTCTTCTACAAATCTCTGTAGCTGCTTAGGCAGTACTAAACAGACAAAAACATGCCTGTCTGTAAGAACTATCAAGCACAAATATAGGCTGGGAAGAAATGGATGGAGAGCAGCCCTGAGGAGAAAGACTTGCAGGTAGTGGTTGGTGAGAAGCTCACCATGAGCCGACAATGTGCGCTCACAGCCCAGAAAGCCGACCCCATCCCGGGCTGCATCCCCAGCAGCGAGGGCTGGAGCCCCTCTGCTGGGAGGACAGGCTGAGAGAGTTGGGGGGGTTCAGCCTGGAGAAGAGAAGGCGAAAAAGGGGAGACCTCAGAGCCCCTTCCAGTGCCTAAAGGGGCTCCAGGAGAGCTGGGGAGGGACTCTTGATCAGGGATGGGAGCCATAGGATGAGGGGGAATGGTTTTAAACTAAAGGAGGGGAGATTTAGATTAGATATTAGGAAGAAATTCTTTCCTGTGAGGGTGGTGATCCACTGGGGCAGGTTGCCCCGAGAAGCTGTGGCTGCCCCATCCCTGGAGGTGTTCAAGGCCAGGTTGGACGGGGCTCTGAGAAACCTGGGCTGGTGGGAGGTGTCCCTGCCCAGGGCAGGGGGGTTGGACAACCCAAACCATTCTATGATTCTATGAGTCTGTGAACCGCCTGGACAAGGAGCTATTGAGAATTCTTTGGTCCACACTTTCTTTGGTCAGTTATACTCGTTCTTTTTCCCAAAGAAATTAGATCTGCTGCTGCTGCTGCTGCTTCTCCTTTTTCTCCTCCTTCTTTCTCTCTTCCTTTTTCCGCTGCCGTGGAGTCAAACCCACCTTCTTTTGGTAACTACTGTTCCCGCCTCACTTCAGTTTAAAGGAGTTGCCTCTTTCACTACAAGTGAGCAGAAAAAGACCTCTGTATTTCTCAGGGTCTGTGTTCCCTTTATAATATGATCTCATATTAATAATACATGTAGGGCTTATTTAAAATATCAACTCATCTACCGGAAAAAGAAAGCAGCAGCTCCAAACCGTTCCCCAGCTGAAACTGGGAATTAAACTACAGCAATAAACCGCATGAAAATAATTCTCACAGGTCAAAGGGGGTATTCACAAGGCAGAGGCTAATCAGGCCTCAGTATCATAACAGAGACACTAATTGCCTGATTTTCAGTGTCGCTGGGCACCTGCACCTCCTACTGAAGTGTGTGTTACAGGCAGAGGAACAACATAATAAGAATGTATGGGGTAGTTTTCCTTTAGGATGTGGAAGGAAAAGAAAAAATGCACAGGAGCAGATAGCACTAGCAGAAATAGTTTATTCCCAATGTAGTCTGAGTTTGCCATTTTGTTTTAATTCCTGTCTGTAAAAGTGTTTAAAATTCATAATGTTTAATGACCAAGGCTGTTTGTTGGTACAGTGGGCTCAGCAAAACAATGCTGAAATTAAAGCTAAAACCAATGCAATGTGAGTTATAAGTCATACATGAGAAAATGCCAACCAACTCGGCTCAGATTTTGAGAATGCCCTGTGATAAGCTGCATAAAAATTTCCATGGAAACACAGACAGTTGGCCTTTTAACAAGTAATCCGTATGCTGAAATACCAGCATGTCATTTTTTTTTTTTAAATGGACAAATGAATGAAAATTATGCTCGTTTTGTGTACAATAAAATAGAATTGGCCTTGCTTCCACAAACAAAGCATTTGCTGCAAATACTTCATCTGGTTGTTCTTCTGTACTTTAAAACTCTAATCATTTTCCCTGTCATTTCAATGAAGCAATAGTTCAGAAATTTTTCTTTTTCATGTCCTTTAGCAGTGATAGATATTGAAATATTTAACATTGGTTTATTTTAATTAAAAAATAACATGCAATATTTTTATTACTTATGCAGCAAAGGCTGGCTTAGTTTGTTGGATACCTTTAAATATAAATATGTTTCAAAGCAAATGAAAAGCAATTTTCAGTTCAATTACAGTATTTAAACATTTTTACTGTTGGAATTGTAATAATAATAAAACCAAGAAGTTGTTAAACCAAAATTCTGAGTTACATTGTATTAATCTGCAGAGACCAGAATGATGCCAAAAGCAAGCTGTTGAAGAATGCGTAAGGAAAAACAATAAATCTAATTTAGAAACATAAAGAACATCAGCTACTTTTTAAACCCTCCCACCTGCCTCCTTGTTTGTGACAATGTATTTTTGTTCTATCTGGATGTGCATTTACATAAACAATTTTATTTTGTTAATGTTAATTCTAGGGAAGGGCAAAATGCATTAAACCAGTATTTATTATTATTGACCAGTTTTTGGAATTCAGGGAAGGGAAGGGGAGGGAAGGGGAGGGAAGGGAAGGGGAGGGAAGGGGGAGGGGGGGAGGGGAAGGGTAGGGGGACGAAAAAGGGAAGGGAAGGGAAGGGAAGGGAAGGGAAGGGAAGGGAAGGGAAGGGAAGGGAAGGGAAGGGGAAAGGGAGGGGGAAGAGGGAAGGGGGAAGGGGAAAGGGAGAAAGTAATTTTACATTTCAATTCAACCTAACTGCTGGTCATACTCCACTAACTATAGAATCATTTTACAGTTTCACTCAAGATTATATCTGAACAGACACGTTTGCAGAATATTTGCTTTTGGTATTCCTCAATTTAAAAATCATAGAGAATTAAGAGGCTTTACATTCCATCAAATCTACATGCCTCATAACACTTATACCTTATAAACAGGGGGAGAAACTGAAGACATTAGCTATACCTGATTCATTCATTCTATGAGTGAGCTTATAGCACCCTTCCAAAAGACTGCAAAATCACATGTATCACCTTTGCAAAAAAAATGTTGCCTCTTCTTCCCACACAGATAGCTGGGAATGGGTGAGAAGGGAATGTACCCTGGCTTCTGTGCTGCAAAATTTACTGGAAATTCTGTACAGTCTTCTTGCAACTTCTTCCATCCAAGGGCATAAAAGGGCTGCAGAGAAACTGTCCATTCCTATACATTAGATCACAAAATTGCTTTCTGTCTGCTTATTGCTGAAATTTAGATAGTTTTGTGAGCAGGGGCAACGAATCTGGCTAAAATGAATGTGAATAAAACCCAGGAGTCTGCTGAAAGACAAACGTATCAAATGACCTTCTGTGAAGATCACCTGAAGGTAACATTCTTCTGAATAAAGTACTTTGAAGTAAAAATGTACATTGTTTGCTGTATTCCATATGCAGAGGATGGAAATGTAAAAGAACTGAGGATTTCCGAAGTGCAAACTCCACTACAGTCACTTCTAATTCAAGAATTTGTGTATTCCAACTTACTAATTTGTGGCTACAAATTCTTTGGAATGATACCAAATAGCGTTTGTTTTCGACAAGATGTCAAAATATGTTTGGAAGTTAAAAGAAAATATCTTCTTTTAGTATCAACATAATAAATAATGCACAGAAAGAGCTAAAGGTTGTGAAGTTACTATTCTTGGTTTTGTTTTTTGTTTTTTGGTTGTTTTTTTTTACATGTCTGAAAATGTAGTCTGCCATAAAGGAAGAAAAGTCATTTGGAGGACAAACAATATGACTTGTTTCACACTAGTTACAGCCTGGGGGTGCATGTATGTAACACGTTCCTGGGCAAGTAAGTCCAGTAACTCATAGGTTTGTTTAAACACGTACGTACTCATATGAGCAATAACGTTTAGCACAGGATCTTTTTGTTTTCATCTTTAGAACCATAGACTTTACTGTATTCCAAATATATTCTCATTATGGAACAAAACCAGTTTTCCAGAACTTTGCTATTCAGTCTGAAGGTGTTTCTCAAGCTGAAATACAGAACATAAGCTTTCTGTCTTTTTAGGAGACAGCGTTGTTTTGAATGAATTTCTTTTTATGGAAAAGCAGAATAAATTGTGATTTCTCTAGCTAGGTTCAGAACCTTCGGCTATTATTTTCCTATAAGCTTAATTTTTAATTTAATTTTATCGCACACGATTAATACACAACAAGGACTAATTGCTTAATCTCTTTTGAAGAGAACATATTAGAAAAGAAGTTGGCTGAAGCCATCCAGAACTGGCTTTATGAGTTAATTGTAGAAGAGACCACTCTAAGGGTTCCAGAGGGACCATTTGACTTTGGTCTGCTAATAGTGCTGTTATTGTTCTGCAGATCCCGCTCTACAAGAGAATGAGAAAATTAAGCTGAGAGCATCTTCGCTTTGATCACTTTTTCTCTTCCCCACCTACATCCCTAGACTTTGGAGGCAGGGCAATCCACTGCCTAAAAAGAAGGGCAGCCAGTAGGATTAGACTTCCCCTCGCCTCACCACTGCTGGTTTTCCACACATCTCAGGCAGAAGATGGGCAGGAACTTGCACTCTACAACACAGTGCGGACTTTGTCCTTTCTTCTGATCTCACCATCTATGCCCTTCTAAACCTGGAGGTGGATGCCGTAACTCCACCACTGTTTTCATTCTCAGAAGAAGAAAACACCTATTCTCTTAATTAGTGTGTAGCCTTCAGCAAAGCCCTGAGTAGTAGCATTTAATGTATTTTCAGAGACTATATTTTCAGTGAATATTACTCTACATCAACATTGTGCAACACCTACATGACAAAAGTGTTACATGTACAAAAAAGGTGTTTTGAAGGAGCTTACAATACCGTACAACTTGTTCACTGTAAGTGAAGCAGAAAGAGCTACTTGGCCTCCCATTATTGCCTTTAAGTTGTCAATAGAATTGGCTTGGCCAACTTGTCTGGTTACTGAACCAGTAACCTGAAAAACGTTTCAGGTCTAAGGTGTTATTTTTCTTGATATTGATGCAGAGCGCACTGCACTTACCCATCCTGGCCAAGTGGATAGTTTTTTGGACTGTGTCTTGGCTTACTGGACAGTAAATCAGCAGCAAATGGTTTTGCACGAAAATCTCTATAAAAAGACCAGGAATGGTCTAATACAAATGAATCATACTATTGAAATTGAATTGATCCCTGTTTATTAGATCTGACAATGACTGATCAGTACAGTTTGGTAGAAGATTAATTTCCATTTAATATCATCATTTCAGTAAGAACTTCAAAGCAACATAATTTTTCCTCAAGAAAATAAAAATGTATTATCTTATGGTTCGCTTGAATCAAAATCAGGATTTTTTTTTTTTTCCAGTGGTTGAATGAAAATTTTGCAGATGATGTCTGCATTAAAACTGCAGTAGTTTGGGGAATCCAGGCCAGGAGCCTTGTAACTTTGTTCACCCTTATCGTCAAGGGGGCTTCAAGAACACCACATTTCTCTGTCTAACTTCCCTGGGGAGTTCAACCCCAACATACTTTTAGCCTTCACTCTTCACAGGGTCCAGCCTCTCTAAAATATAATGTTCAGTGGCCACCAGATATTTCTTTTTGCCCCAGAAAGAAAGGAGAAGCAGCTTTCTGTTATATATTTCTGCTTACTTAATAGAAAAGTTGTCTGAGCAGAAGAACATACAGTTTCTATTTTATCTGCCTTTAGCCAGGCAGAGTTGAAAATAAATCTTCTGCATTTGAGATTTCCCCAAAATGCCTGGCTCTCTGCAGCTCAGGCTAGGAGGGAAACAGAAAATTGGAACATTGCATTCTCAGTGTTTCTTGTGAACATAGTTCCACTGTACGGAAGAGGGATTTCGGGTACAGACAGCATTTACAAGCAGACCATAGCTTTTAACTGAATGATCTGTGTTCTGATACCTGCCCCTGGGAATTTTCTGTCATTATTGTAAGAAGCAACCAGATACTATGTTATACTACATCATCACAGTATGCAACAGGTATTAATTGATCTATATTTCTAAAATTTCTGTGTAGAAATGCCATTGCTCTCCTGTTTTCACAGAAGAGAAACTGAGGTTAATTAAAAAAAAAAAAAAAAAAGACAAAAAAACCCCAAACCACACAAAAAAATCAAAAACCCTTTTCACTAATCTGGTGTACTTGTTTTATGGTATAAGTAGCCAGATTCTTCAGAATGGTTAAGGTATCCTGTGTCAAAGTGTCATGTTTGGCACTTAATTAATGAAGAATACACAAATGCTGAGAAAGAATATGTCATTGTACCCAACATCATAAAGGCAAGGCAGTCAGGTAAAGTTTCAATTTAGTTTTTGAAAATCCAGTTTGAGGAAAAAGTCAAAGCATCTTGCATGTGACTTAATTATTGAGAACTTTGCCCTCAATATCAACAAAGGCAAAATGTCATTGATTTTTCCCAGGATGAGATCTATAGATCTGTATATAAAACATCATGAGAAGTAGACCTTTTTTTAAATGCAGGGTAGACTGGCTGTGAGATTGCCACTACTTTCCTGGGAAAAAGGTCTCACTGAAATTTGGAAGTATTCCTTTAGATTTCATCAGTTATTAATATGACATACCACCCCTCTTCACCCACACTGCAGAAAGAATTATGATTTTATTGTGAGTAATAGCTTCAGTCTTTAAAGTAAGCTTGAATGTCAAAGTCAATTAGTATATGTTTTTTTTAACTGAAATTGATACAAATTATTGCTTTTCCCAGCACAGAATACTCTAGTCTCTAGGCAAATGTTTCTTATATATCAGAAACAGACAGTCTCCAGAAGAAATCTCCCTTAATTTTTGCAAGACGATATGTGCAGTACCCTCAACCTAACCTCTTCTTTTCAGCTTGGCTTTGTTGTAAAGAATTATTGACATTCTTGGAGACTGGCAATATTCACAGAATATACAGTAGTGTTTACTTTAAAAAATGAAACTGTTCAATCAAAGAAGGTAGACAGCTAGGACTTTCATCTAAGCCAAAGTCATCTCAATGGGAACTTTCCTGCCGTGCAATGCTCCATATTCTAAATTGTTACCATGCTGTGCCTGTCTTCTTATTTTTAGGTAACAGATGCAGCTCATTGCTTGGAATACAATTTACGGATTTTTATAATAGAGGTATGAATTATTAATCTGCCTTTCAGTTGTAACTTTTTGTGTATTGTAGCTTAGTAAATAATGATCAGGAAGAAATCAACAAGCATACTGTGGTATGTTTCCAAAAATCAAACAGGTATGCGAACAGAGTTAACGGAGACAGTGCCTAGCAGACTGTAGGCTTAGTGACCAGAGTAAAACTATGCATTTGCTGCCTCTTATGAGCAAAGTATTTTGCTGGAAAAAAAAAGTATATATATATTCAGTCTGAAAACCTTCAATATTTCTAGAAGAGTCAGCATCATTCAAGCGCTGTATAGCACAATTCTTTCGTAGCGTTTCATGTAAAAAAACCAAAAACATGCCTTTTTGAGGGCAAAAACCATTTGAGCAGACTTGATTGTGAAAGATTTTGAAGTCTACATAGTTTTTTATATATATATACATGGCCATCTAAGATAAAAACTTGTGAATTTTGAAGAAATTTAAATGAATTCTCAATTGTTTTCAGTCAACATAATTTTTATGGAATATCACATGCTATCATTATTGCTCATTTTTCTGAACTGATTAAAAAAAGATCAAGTTAAGACTTTTCCCGAGTTCTAGTTGGTATAAACACAACACACCAAGTTAACGTCAACAGGCTTTGACTCAAACCTTGACAAAGCAAAAGGAGATTCCAAATGTTCCAAAAATTTTTATCACAAATATGTATAAATTGGAATTGTGCTAATTTATCAGTATTACCTAAATATTGTTAGATAGGATTGTTGGAAACTCTGAAAGACTGATGTTCCTTAGCATGACACATGCATACATGCATGCTCTCACAGGCACGCACATGTGCAAATACTGAAGTTTGTTGACACAGGAACGCCAAAAGAGGAAGAACTCCTTCATAATGTCAAGTCATTAATAATGTCATTAAAGATGTTCTGAAAATGAAGAAAAGAAAGAAAGCCCTAAGTGAAATGAAAAAAAAAAATAACAAAAAAAAACCCAAACAAACAAACACCACCACCTTGAAATGTATGACAAAGAAATATAGCTGGATTTGTTTGATGCCACAGGTCAATTGGAGATACACAAATCTATGGGACCAGATGGGATCCACCCAAGGGTACTGAAGGAGCTGGCAGAAGTGCTAACCAGGCCCCTTTGCATCATTTATGAGCAGTCCTGGCTAACCGAGGAGGTCCCAGCTGACTGGAGGTTAGCAAATGTGACACCCATCCACAAGAAGGGCCAGAAGGAGGATCCAGGGAACTACAGGCCGCTCAGTCTGACCTCGGTACCTGGGAAGATCATGGAACAGATCATCCTCAGTACCATTACCCGGCACTTGCAGGAGAACAGGGTGATCAGGCCCAGTCAGTATGGGTTTACGAAAGGCAGGTCATGCCTGACTAACCTGATCTCCTTCTATGATAAGGTGACCCACTTAGTGGATGAGGGAAAAGCTGTGGATGTTGCCTACCTGGATTTTAGCAAAGCTTTTGACACAGTTTCCCACAGCATTCTCCTGGAGAAACTGGCTGCTCATGGCCTGGACAGGTGTACTCTTCTCTGGGTAAAAAACTGGCTGGATGGCCGTGCCCAGAGAGTGGTGGGGAATGGAGTTAAATCCAGTTGGTGTCCGGTCACAAGTGGTGTCCCCCAGGGCTCGGTGCTGGGGCCAGTTCTCTTTAATATCTTTATCAATGATCTGGATGAGGGGATCGAATGCACCCTCAGTAAGTTCGCAGATGACACTAAGCTAGGCAGGCATGTTGATCTGCTGGAGGGTAGGATGGCTCTGCAGAGGGATCTGGACAGGCTGGACCAATTGGCTGAGGCCAATGGGGTGAGGTTCAACAAGGCCCAGTGCCAGGTCCTGCACTTGGGTCACACCAACCCCATGCAGTGCTACAGGCTTGGGGCAGAGTGGCTAGAAAGCTGCCCGGTGGAAAAGGACCTGGGGGTGTTGGTGGACAGCTGGCTGGAGATGAGCCAACAGTGTGCCCAGGTGGCCAAGAAGGCCAATGGCATCCTGGCCTGTATCAGGAATAGTGTGGTGAGCAGGACTGGGGCAGTGATCATCCCTCTGTACTCGGCACTGGTGAGGCCCCACCCCGAGTACTGTGTTCAGTTTTGGGACCCTCAGTACAAAAAAGGACATGGAGGTGCTGGAGCATGTCCAGAGAAGGGCAACAAACCTGGTGAGGGATCTGGAGGACAAGTCTTATGAGGAACGATTGAGGGAACTGGTTTTGTTTAGCCTTGAGAAGAGGAGTCTGAGGGAGACCTTATCACCCTCTACAACTACCTGAAAGGGGGTTGTAGAGAGGTGGGGGCTGACCCTGCTGAAAAATAATAGGAAGAGAGGAAATGGATTCAAGTTATATCAGGGGAGGTTTAGACTGGATATTAGGAAACATTTTTTCACTGAAAGGGTTATTAGACATTGGAATAGGCTGCCAGGGGAGGTGGGGGATTCTCCATCCCTGGAGGTTTTTAAAAAAAAAGGTAGATGTGGTACTTGGGGACATGGTTTAGAGGTGGTTTTGTCAGGGTAGGTTGATGGTTGGACTCAATGATCTTAAAGGTCCCTTCCAACCTTAGCGATTCTACGATTCTATGATTCTATGATTACAGAAACATGCAGATGAAGGAAACATAGACTTTTCAGAGATTTTCTCTATGCATCTGAGGTTTTACTATAAAATATGCAGTTGGCTATATTTTTTTATCTAACATAATTTTAGATAATATAGCTTAAAACTAATATTTAATTTCCATTCCATACCACTTCACACTCCAGAGTTCACTGTGGTGTTATTTTTTCATGTGAAATACATTTTCTGTTTTCCTTTAATCTATTCCATTGTCTGTAATGGGTAAGATCAAAATAGCAAACAAATAAAAATTTTAATTGACCTCACTGTGAATAGAAGCAAAGTACTTGTCTCGCTAGTTTATTCGTTGAGCAGATAATCAACATTTTTTTATATTCTATAGAATTCTATAATATACTTTAATAATCTCTTAGCACATAGCAACATTATCATTTTGTGGTATTTTTATAGACTGTAATATTAACATAGGCTGATATATAACGCATCTTTTGTGCAATTGAATGAGCACACCTCAGCTCTAAAGCATGGTGTTCTAACTTCAGTAGACAGCATTTTTGTAGAGGTCATGGTCAAAATTATAAATCATTGATCAGTGGGCTTAATTTTATGCTGATTTCAGATTGAGACTAGCTAGTGACCAATTAATTTGTTTTCACTTCTGCTGTATGCCTAACGGCATATAGGAATCAAAATTGTTATGAAATTAGCAAAAAGAAAATTGGTGCATTCAACTGAGTCTTGAAACCAGATTTCAATAGGTATGGAAAAAAATTATAAATGCAAGATTTCCATACCAACAGGACAAGAATAACCCTGGTGCCCAGATGCTGTGACAGAACTATATTCAACTACGTATTTATAAATTAAGGCTTATAAAATTTTGCATATAAAACACTAAGCAGAAGCGGCACTACAGTCCTTAAAACCTCTTCTGTCTCTTTGCTAGTCTTACATTATTGGTAATGTTGCAAAGATAAGATTTTTTTGAATGACCCTGAAAATATATGGTATTTAGAGAACTTAAGCTCATATGTATCCCGATACCAAGTGATTACCTGTTCTTAGAATTCTGTCTTCAGGCAAGGACCTTTCAAAGCTGTTTTGCATTTTATTCATTTCACACCAAATGCATCTGATAATCTTTTCTATTATTTGGGGTTAGGAGTGCTTGAATACTCCCGTAAGTTTAGAATTCAGATGTGTATGAATGAGTTTGGGCACAAAGTTTGCATACAATCCCCTCGAGGTGTTGGTATGAATTTCAGTGTGGTAGGTAGGTTCAGAGCAAGGTATGGATTTTCTGCATGACACTTTCCTACTTCCTCTTGCAAATCTTTACAGCATATTTGATACCTTCATTAAGCACTAATAGTAGCAAACTGTGGATATAGAAGGAATTAACCAAATTTAACGATCATGGCAGAAGACACACTGAAAGCCTTGAAATTCTTTCTTCCATACTCGGTATTTTCTTGCATTTACACTAGCGTAGGGTTTGCTCTCAGGAGAGGATGGTCCTACCTTCTTCCACAGTTACAGATCCATGAAGCACAGCAGCACTCTGGTCTCACCAGTTTCCTTTGACAGATTGTACCACATGCTTTGTGATAAATTGCATGAAGTCTAGGTAGAGCTGCTTACAAGTTACGGGTTACAGGTGTACCCTCAGTAAGTTTGCAGATGACACCAAGTTGGGCAGGAGTGTTGATCTGCTGGAGGGTAGGAAGGCTCTACAAAGAGTTCTGGACAGGCTGGACCAATTGGCCAAGGCCAATGGTGTGAGGTTCAACAGGGCCAAGTACCAGGTCCTGCGCTTCGGTCACGACAACCCCATGCAGCGCTACAGGCTTGGGGAAGAGTGGCTGGAAAGCTGCCTGGCACAAAAGG